>NC_134362.1:76597963-76641977 GCF_048569485.1 Anomaloglossus baeobatrachus
TTTAAGTATACCTTATTTGCATAGATGCAACATTTTGATTGCCTGTTACTGCATTTTAAAGAAATGCTGCGGCAACAAAACGTGACTTTGGCGTTTGGAATTTAGTTATTTTTGCCGCCATGCCATATACCAATAAGATTAATTGATTTTATATTTTGAGCGGGAATTTCTAAATCCAGCAATACCAAATTTGTTTTTGTTTTTTGTTTTTTGTTTTTTTTTTTTTTTTCTTTCTGGGTTTATTTTCAATGGGGCAAAAGTTGGGTGAGTTTTTTTTTTTTTTTTTGTTTGTTTGTTTTGTTATTCTCGGGGACTATATCACTGCACAGTTTGATTGCCTGTGCATTTCTGCTGATCAGAGCAACATTGCTTTGATCAGCAGAAATGCAGCGTTCCTGTGAGTGGCGGTGCTCTGTCAGCTCTCACCGGAAATAAGTCATGCTAGCGTGATCGCATCATGGGGTTGCCGATGGTGGCTGGGAACAGTGTGATCCCCACCATGGCCATTTAAATCACCTTGTCCGATTTGGACAGTGCAATCTAAGTGGTAAGCAGGCGCAAATGGATCTCTCACAACTGGTGCCTGCAGTTACGGACGGCTCCTGTAAGTATTTCTTTTATGTGAAATGTTATAAAATAATCCTATTATAATTACCCGTGAGACTTGAGGCTTTCAGGAGGCAGACTGGCTTTGACATTTGTGAAAATTCCTTATTTTATGTTGCAGATTGTAGCCTTTTTAAAGAAAAAAGATGATTTTGTTGACTTGATCATAAAACATATAGGAACCTCTGCTATTATGGATTTGCTGCTAAGACTTCTCACGTGTATTGAGCCAGCGCAACTAAGGCAAGATGTCCTGAATGTAAGTTACAAACTTTGTAGTGTTGATTATGATGGACACTGGCGTTTAGGCTACATGCGCACGCTGAGGTGTTTTTGCTGTGTTTTTGTCAGAACTTTCTGACATCTGACTTCCCAGCAAAGTCTATGAGAAGTCAGACTTGCTATGCGCACATTGCAGTTTGTCAGCGTTTTGTCAAAAGTTTGTGACAAAAAAAAATGCAGCATGTTCATTCTTCCTGCGTTTTTGTCAACATTTGTCACAAAAACGCATGTTGTGAAAAAAGCACCAAAAAACGCACTGAAAACGCACCTACAATTACAAGCGTTTTTTGTGACCTTTCCAGGCTCTCTGACAAGAGGCAGTTTTGGCTGCCGTTTTGGAACACAAAAAGATGCAGCGTGTGCATTTAGCCTCAATCTGCTGCAGTAGTCTGAATGGGACAAAGCTATAATATCTAATGTAATATACATGGCCTATCCATACAAATCCTCTAGTTTTTATGGCCAGGATAACCTTTTTAACCATTCAAAATCTTTTCAAGTCCTGAAATCTGGCTGCAGTTGGGGTATGTACACACACTGCAGCATGAGAACATGGTGTAATAGAGAAAATTGTTGGTAAAAGATGTTGGCACTGTACTATACCCTTACTTTGGCAATATAGACGAACCTTTAAAGGGATCTGTTACGTGTTAACCAACCAACCAACAACAAGGATTTTCTTTGTCGCTCCATTGGGAGACCCAGACAATTGGGTGTATAGCTACTGCCTCCGGAGGCCACACAAAGTATTACACTCAAAAGTGTAAACCCCTCCCCTCTGCTATACACCCTCCCGTGCATCACGGGCTCCTCAGTTTTTATGCTTTGTGCGAAGGAGGCTGACATCCACGCATAGCTCCACATCTTAGTCAGCAGCAGCTGCTGACTAGGTCGGATGGAAGAAAAGAGGGCCCATATCAGGGCCCCCAGCATGCTCCCTTCTCACCCCACTCTTGTCGGCGGTGTTGTTAAGGTTGAGGTACCCATTGCGGGTACATAGGCAGGAGCCACATGCTGTTTTCCTTCCCCATCCCTTGATGGGCTCTGGGTGAAGTGGGATCCTAATCGGTCTCCAGGCACTGGGACCGTGCTCCCTCCGCAGCCCCTGGGGAATTTGCTGGACAGGAGCCGGGTATCATCAGGGACATGGCCCTGCTACTGTGAGGTACTCTGTGTCCCCGTGGGGACCGCGCATGGAGCGCTTGTGCCATACACACTGCAGCACTGCTGGGTGTGTTAGTGCGCCGGGGACTACCGCGCCGGCCGTGCTTATTTGCCGGCCGCGCTTATAACTTTAGTCCCCGGCTTTTGCGGCCTAGTTTCGCTTATTCCCGCCCACAGGCCTGCCAGTCAGGGGAAGGGCGGGACGCTGCACAGGACGGCAGCACTGAGGGCTGGAGCATACTCTGTATCCTCCGCCCCCCTCACTCAGCACAGTGGGGCACTAGATTCCCGCACTTTCTAGGGCACGCCCACGGCCCCCTCCTCCCCACAGAACGCCGGCAGCCATTACTGTCAGCACTTCAGACGCTGGAGAGGAGAGACCACATCAGGGGGGCCCGGGCACGGATTCTGGTGATCACACAACCGCTGTGAGCGGTCGGTAAGCAGCACCTGAGGTGCTGGCCCCACTGAGTGCCGAAGTGTACATATATATATGCTTGTTGTATGGTCGCACTGTTGATGTTTGGCTACTCCTAGAGAAGCATTACAGTCCAGCCCCGGGCACTGTTCAATCATTATACCACTCCCGGACCTGCCAGTCAGGAGGAAGGGCGGGACAGTCGGGCTGACGCAGACAGTGAGGGCCGGAGCACACTTCGCTGTCCTCCGCCCCCCTCACTAATCACGCTACGGAACTGATCCCCTTAAGGACTCAGTGTCCCCTTGGGGACGGTGCAGAGAGCAGCTTCGCCTCAGACTGGGCGACTACCGCGCCGACCGCGCTTGCTTGCCGGCCGCGGGCTGTAACTTTAGTTCCCGGCTTTTGCGGCCTAGCGCCTTAAACTCCCGTCCCTGGCCCTGCCAGTCAGGGGGAAGGGCGGGACGGTCAGTCGGAGGCTAGCAGTGACGGCTGGAGCACACTTGGCTGTCCTCCGCCTCCCTCACGTTTCGCTCAGGGCACCAGATTCCTGCACTTTTGGGGTTACGCCCACGGCTCCCCCCTCCACTGTACACGCCGACAGCCATGTTTTCAGCAGCACATACTGCTTCAGGGTCGGTACACCAGGGGGCTTCTTCTCGATGCTGGGCCCCCTAGAGTGATGAACTGTATATGGGATACACTGTATATATGGCTATATAATGTTTGAATGCAGTTTCACTGGTTGAGCTTCGCCAGCGTTCCCTGTCCAGGCGGCAGGGACAGAGTTACAGCTTTGCTGAGAAACTCTCTGGGTCATTTTCACTATCCATGTCTCAGGCTATGGACAAATGGTCGGCTAAGAGACTAGGAGTTTGCAGTCCAGACCGGCCCCTTACACAGGCCCCGGGCACTGCGGGATCGCCCCAGGCCTCCCTCGGTCTGCGACGAAGCGTGTTCCTGGGGTGGCCTCTAGTTATTACGTGGTAAACTCCAGCACGAACCGCAGTCCCAGTCCGGCTAAGTAGCCTTGCTTGGAATCTTCCCCGACTTCTAGGGTCTCAGCTTGAGGACCCTCTAGAGGATGGGGCGGAGGTCGCAACCCTTGACTCTGTCCGGACGTGGCTCTCAAGGCTTCACAGATTCTGTCCAGAAGCACACCTTCCCGGACAAGCGTTTTACTGAATGCCTTATAACACACGTTGTCCCTTCCCCTCTGACGTTGTTAAGGTTTCGGCTCAGTGTCATAAGGTGCCCGCCAGTCTCGGACTGGCGGCTAGATCAGTAGTAGCAGTGGCTGGCGGGTCCACGCTCAAGAATGCCACGGACAGACAGAGAGAACTCCTAATGGGATCCATCTATGAAGCCATAGGCGCGTCCGTTGCCCCAGCCTTTGCAGGGGTGGGCACTCCAGGCTATCTCAGCTGCTCTGTCTCAGATCAATGCGGTCATCCTGTGCTCCGCAATTAGCGTCTTTGACGTCTCAGGCGGTGGTATTTTCATCCTCCGCCGTGCACAGAGAACCTTTTCTGCATGGCGGTCCAGGTCAGGGGAGTGGTCCCCTCATGTCCAAGACCGATGTAGGAGACATTCTGTCTTGCGGTCACAGGATAGAGCTCAGTTCTCGTCCTCCGACTCGTTGCTTCACAGCATCTCCGTCCCCCGAGCGAGCCGATGCACGTTTCCAGTTGGGGAACACTCCGAAGGCAGGAGGAGTTGCGATCCTCGTTCCCCTTCAAGAACGTAGTCGCGGCTTTTTACTCCAGCTTGTTCGTGGTACCAGATAGGACGGATCACTCCGCCCCGTTCTGGACCTCACACGGCTCAACGGACTGAGAACCTGACGGTTCCGGATGGAATCTCTCTGCTTGCCATCACCTTTAATGGCCCAAGGAGGTTTCATAACATCAATCGACATCAGGGATGCTTATTTCCACGTGCCGATTGTACCAGAATATCAGCGCTTCTTGCGCTTCGCCATAGGGAACGAACACCTTCTGTTCGTGGCACTAACTTTCGGCCTGGTGACAGCCCTACGGGCCTTCACCAAGGTCATGACAACGGTGGTAGCGGTCCTACTCTCTCAGGCAATCTGCTGGTCAAGGCCCCCTCTCGGATGGCATGCCAACACAGACTGAACATTGCTCTAGAGACTCTCCAGAGATTCGGGTGGTTCATCAATTTTTCCTAAAGTCAAAATTGACACCGGCCCAATCACTGACATATCTCGGCATGGAGTTTTTCATACTCTCTCAGCGATAGTGAAGCTTCCGCTGGACAAACAGCGTTCACTACAGACAGGGGTGCAATCGTTCCTTCGAGCCCAGTCACACCCTTGAGGCGCCTCATGCACTTCCTAGAGAAGTTGGTGGCAGCAATAGAGGCAGCTCCGTTTGCGCAGATTCATCTGCGCCCACTTTAATGGGACTTTCTCCGCAAATGGGACAGCAAATCGACGTCCCTCGACAAGAACGTTGCTCCTTCTCGGGCAGCCATGGCCTCCCTTCAGTGGTGGCTTCCTCCCACTCTTGTCGAAGGAAAAATCCTTCCTGCCCACATCCTGGGCTGTGGTCACGGCGGACACGAGTCTGTCAGGGAGTCTTCCTCCACCACAGGGCTCAGGGTACATGGACTCAGCAGAGTCCTCCCTCCAGATCAATGTTCTGGAGATAAGGGCAGTGTTCTAGCCCTAATAGCGTTCCAGCCATGGCTGGAAGGCAGGCAGATCCGAATTCAGTCGGACAACGCCACGGCGGTGGCATACATCAACCACCAAGGCGGCACAAGCAGTCGGCAAGCCTTCCAGCAAGTCCGGCGGATTCTGCTGTGGGTGGAAGCCACAGCCTCCACCATCTCCGCAGTTCACATCCCGGGCGTAGAAAACTGGGAAGCAGACTTTCTCAGTCGCCAGGGCATGGACGCAGGGGAATGGTCTCTTCGACCGGACGTGTTTCAAGAGATTGTTGCCGCTGGGGGAAGCCGGACGTCGACCTATTGGCGTCCCGGCACAACAACAAGGTCCCGGCATGCAGGGCACGTTCTCAAGATCACAGAGCTCTGGCGGCAGACGCATTCTGAATTCTGCGGCCCTCAACCTGACTGCGTGGCCATTGAGTACTGGATCCTAGCGTCTTCAGGGTTATCTCAAGAGGTCATTGCCACTATGAGACAGGCCAAGTAACCAACGTCCGCCAAGATCTACCACAGGACGTGGAAGATCTTCTTATCCTGGTGCTCTGATCAGAGTTTTACTCTCTGGCCATTCGCCTTGCCCACTTTCTGTCCTTCCTTCAATCCGGAATGGAAAAGGGGTTGTCTCTCGGTTCCCTTAAGGGACAAGTTTCGGCGCTTTCTGTGTTTGTGTTTCAAAAGCGTCTAGCCAAACTCCCTCAGGTACGCACGTTCCTGCAGGGGGTTTGCCACATAGTCCCTCCTTACAAGCGTCGGCTAGAACCCTGGGATCGGAACAGGGTGATACCGGCTCTTCAGAATCCACCCTTCGAGCCTATGAGAGATATTCTCTTTCACGCCTTTCGCAGAGGGTGGTCTTCCTAGTGGCAGTCCCGTCACTCCGCAGAGTGTCTGACATAGCAGTGCTGTCATGTAAAGTCCCCCTTCCTGGTGTTTCACCAGGACAAGCTGGTTCTGCGTTCGGTTCTGGAATTTCTCCCGAAGGTGGTATCCTCTGTTCATCTCAATCAGGATACCTTCTTACCTTCTTTTTGTCTCATCCGGTTCACCAACGTGAAAAGGATTTGCACTTGTTAGGTCTGGTGAGAGCACTCAGAGTCTACATTTCTTGTACGGCGCCCCTGCGCCGCTCGGATGCGCTCTTGTCCTTGTCGCTGACCAGCGTAAAGAGTCGCAAGCTCCCAAGTCAACTTGGCTCGGTGGATCAAGGAACCAATTCTTGAAGCCTACCGTTCTGCTGGGCTTCCGGTTCCTTCAAGGCTGAAGGCCCATTCTCCCAGAGCCGTGGGTGCGTCCTGGGCGTTGCTGCACCAGGCTACGGCTCAGCAGGTGTGTCAGGCGACTACCTGGTTGAGTCTGCACGACTTCACGGAGCACTATCTAGTGCATACCTACGCTCGGCAGATGCCAGCTTAGGTAGGCGAGTCCTTCAGGCGGCGGTTGCCCACCTGTAGGAAGGGGCCGTTTTACGGCTCTATTACGAGGTATTCTTTTACCCACCCAGGGACTGCTTTTGGACGTCCCAATTGTCTGGGTCTCCCAATGGAGCGACCAAAGAAGAAGGGAATTTTGTTTACTTACCGTAAATTCCTTTTCTTCTAGCTCCAATTGGGAGACCCAGCACCCGCCCCTGTTCCCTTCGGGCTGTTATTCTTTGTGTACACATGTTGTTCATGTTGCATTGTTCTTGGTCATGGTTTCAGTTCTCCGAACATCCTTCGGATTGAATTTACCTTAGACCAATTTATAAGTTTCCTCCTTCCTGCTTTTGCACCAAAACTGATGGGCCCGTGATGCACGGGAGGGTGTATAGCAGAGGGGAGGGGTTTACACTTTTGAGTGTAATACTTTGTGTGGCCTCCGGAGGCAGTAGCTATACACCCAATTGTCTGGGTCTCCCAATTGGAGCTAGAAGAAAAGGAATTTACGGTAAGTAAACAAAATTCCCTTCTTCTTCTATAACCTAAAGCCAGTGCTATCGGGCTGATTCTATACATACCTGTAGTGGTCAGCTCGGATGTTTAGGTTTCGAAATACAAGAAAGTAAAGTTTTATAAAATTGGCAGCTTCTTGAGTGACAGCAGCTGAGGATCAGATAATAGCTGGGGGAAGGTGTTCATAGTCATCCCACCTCCGTTAGCATTAGTAGTATTCAATCGGTTTTAAACTTTTCACTAGCAGGACCTGTGAGGTCATCTCCATGTGACCAGAAGGGGCGGGGCCTCAGCCAACAAAGCTGATACCACAAAGCAACATTTTCTGTTTGAGGTCCTGCCTTTTCTGGTCACATGAGTATGACCTCACACACAGGTCCTGCTTGTGAAAAGTTTAATTGATTGTATAATACCTACTCTAATTCTAACAGGGGCAGGGGATAACAATGAACATCCCCCAGATATTACCTGATCCTCAGCTGCTGTCACTCAAGAAGTTGCCGAATTTATAAACTTTACTTTCTTGGATTTCAAAAACTAAACATTTGAGCTGACCACTACAGGTGTGTAAATAGTCAGCCTGATAGTGCCACTGGCTTTAGGTTATATAGGAAAATCCTGGTGATTGGTTCCCTATAATAGTGTTGAATCCTACCGGCACCTGCACATTGAACTGGCGCCCCCACCCCCCCTCACATGCAGCGTTCGGGGTTCAGTCACTGCTCGGTGTATGGAAAGCGGCAGCTGTAACCACGCACCCCACACTGACTGACAGCCGCTCAGCATTAGACCTTGCTGGCAGTCAGTGCGGCGGATGCGGTTACAGCTGCCGCTTTCCATACTGAGCTGTGACTGAACCAGTGTTGGCTGGGTTCAATGTGCAGGCGCCAGGCAGGATTCAAACATGATTTACCTGCAAATTAACCCCGTACCTGCAGGTTAATAGCATTTTTACACATGACTGGTTCCCTTTTTAAATGTGCAAATATCTGGTTGGAGTACTGTCTCTCTGGGAGAAAGATGGGACATTTGCTTAATATTTTAAAAATTGTAATCTAGAGAATGTTACTAATTTAGTTACTTGAGTCATTATACAATATTATTTTTTTTTTTTTTTTATTTTATCCTCTTCTCATTGTTTGGGGTTTTTTTTTTTTTCTTCATCATTCCTTATGGGAGACCCAGACCATGGGTGTATAGCTTCTGCCTCCGGAGGACACACAAAGTACTACACTAAAAAGTGTAGCTCCTCCCTCCTAGCATATACACCCCCTGGATAACCAAATCTAGCCAGTTCAATGCTTTGTGTTCAGGAGGTACACATCACACATGCATTCTCATCTGATTTTTGATTTTAAAGAGTTGGAAGAAAAGCGGGTCCAAGCTGGACTCCCGGCATGTCCCTTCTCACCCCACTGTGTCGGCGGTGCTGTTAAGGTTGATTTTTCAAGGCTGGAGCCTTACATGCCGCGCTCCTTCACCATCCCTCAGGCTCTGGCTTGAAGTGGGAGCCAGCACGGTTCTCACTGCTTTGCAGGAGACCGGTCTCCATCCGCAGCCCTCTCAGGACCCAGCCGGACGGAGCACTCACCCCTCAGGGACCTGGCCCTGCGTCTCTCAAGCTAAGTATTTGAGACATTATTGTGGGTCCCTTGCATTTTTTTTATTGTTGGGGAGAGTGTTAGTTATTTTGGTGACATTTCCGGCCGGTTCTCTGGTTTTCCCCTGAGAACCGCGCCGAGGGTGCCTGCTCGCCGGCCGCATTGTAAAATCTAGTCTCCCTGTGGCTGAACCCCCGGCTTGGGTAGAATTGTTTACTAAGTCTATCTCCCAGTCCTTTGCTGACTCCATGGGAGAGCTGTCCCGGACTCTGCTGAGCATGCATCAGCCCCCTTCACAGGGTGCCCCTGCTGCTTCAGCTCGCTCTCCAGAGTTCACAGAGGATTCCTCATCTGCTCCCAGACCCCGTCCTCCTAAAAGGAAACGCAGGGACCACTCTCCTTCCTCGTCCCGCGGCTCCGATTCACGAGCCGTCTCGCAGGACGAGGAGGATGTCTTTACTGGGGGCTCGGACGCTACCTCTATGTGCCCCATTGATCTGACTGAGGGGGATGCAGATGTTAGTGATTTGATTGCGTCCATTAATACTGTACTGGACCTCAATCTTCCAGTATCAGAGGAGCAACCCTCTCTGGCAGAAAAGCACCAGTTCACTTTGCCTAAGAGACCAAGGAGTGTGTTCTTTAACCACTCCAGTTTTCAGGCCACTGTGTCCAAGCTCAGAGCCTGTCCTGACAAACGCTTTCCTAAGCGTGGTTCTGATGACCGTTTTCCTTTTCCACCAGAGGTGGTCAAGGAGTGGGCTCTCTCACCAAAGGTGGACCCTCCGGTGTCTAGACTCTCAGCCCGGACAGTTGTATCTGTGGCTGATGGCACCTCTCTCAAGGATCCCACTGACCGCCAGGTTTACCTCCTGGCCAAGTCTGTTTGAGGCGACAGGGGCCTCGTTCTCCCCATCTTTTGCACCAGTGTGGGCTCTCAAAGCCATCTCTGCTTCCCTGGAGGAGATGCATACCCTCACTAGGGACTCTATGCCTGAATTGGTTGCTTTAACTTCCCAGGCTTCAGCCTTTTCAGCCTACACCATGTCTGCCATGCTGGAGGCCTCTCACCGCACTGCGGTGTCCTCCGCCAATTCCCTCGCTATCCACAGGATCTTGTGGCTTAGTGAGTGGAAGGCAGATGCTTCCTCAAAGAAGTACCTTGCTGGGCTTCCATTTGCTGGGTCCAGGCTGTTCGGTGAACAGCTGGATGAAATTATTAAGGAGGCTACTGGCGGGAAGAGTACTTCCTTGCCACAGACTAAAGCCAGGAAACCTGTCCAGGGCAGGAACCAGTCGAGGTTTCGTTCCTTTCGTTCCTCCAACTGGTCGTCCTCTAAGCCCTCGGCCTCGTCCACTAACTCCGCCAAGGACCAGAAGCCCACCTGGCGCAAGAAGCCGCGTCCACAAGGGTCCGCAGGAGCTGCTGCCACCAAGGCAGCCTCCTCTTGACTATCTGGACGAACCAGCAACGTCCTTGGTCGGTGGCAGGCTCTCCCACTTTGGCGACGTGTGGTTTCACCACGTCTCCGACCAGTGGGTGCGGGACATCATCTCCCACGGCTACAGGATAGAGTTTTCTTCCAGCCCGCCAAACAGATTTTTTCTGTCAACTCCCCCCTGCTCCAAGGCCGCCGCCTTCTCTCAGGCCGTGGCATCCTTGCAGGCCAACGGAGTAATTGTACCGGTTCCCGCCACGGAACGGTTCAGAGGTTTCTATTCAAATCTCTTCCTAGTCCCCAAAAAGGACTGTTCCTTCCGGCCCATCCTGGATCTCAAGCTTCTCAACAAGCATGTTCAGGTGCGGCATTTTCGCATGGAGTCTCTGCGATCAGTCATTGCCTCAATGACCCAAGGAGATTTCCTGGCATCCATCGACATCAGAGATGCCTATCTGCATGTGCCAATTGCAGTTTCGCACCAGCGTTGGCTACGTTTTGCAATCGGAGAGGAACATTTCCAATTCGTGGCTCTCCCCTTCGGGTTAGCCACGGCCCCTCGAGTATTCACCAAGGTCATGGCAGCAGTGGTTGCGGTTCTGCACCTCCAGGGGTTGGCAGTAATTCCTTACCTGGACGACCTTCTTGTCAAGGCTTCATCCAGTGCAGACTGTCAGCGGAGTGTCTCGCTCACTCTTGCCACTCTTGTTCAATTCGGGTGGCTTGTCAATCTGCCCAAGTCCACTCTGACCCCGACCCAAAAACTCACGTACCTAGGGATGCAATTCGAAACTCTGCCGGCACTTGTCAAGCTGCCCTTAGTCAAACAGCAGTCCCTCCATCTGGCGGTGCGTTCTCTGTTGAGGCCCCGCCGTCATTCCATCAGGCACCTTATGCAGGTGCTGGGTCAGATGGTGGCGTCAATGGAAGCGGTTCCCTTTGCCCAGTTCCATCTGCGTCCTCTGCAGCTGGACATTCTCCGCTGTTGGGACAAGCGGATTTCTTCCTTGCACAGGTTGGTGGCTCTGTCGCCACAAGCCAGGAGCTCTCTTCAGTGGTGGCTTCGGCCTCTCTCTGTCTCAGGGACGCTCCTTCCTGACCCTGTCCTGGGTGATCCTCACCACGGATGCCAGTCTATCCGGCTGGGGAGCAGTATTTCTCCACCACCGAGCACAGGGCACTTGGACTCCGTCCGAATCAGCCCTCTCGATCAATGTGCTGGAGATCAGAGCTGTGCTTCTAGCTCTCGTAGCCTTTCACCACCTGTTGGCGGGCAAGCACATTCGAGTCCAGTCAGACAACGCGACAGCAGTTGCCTACATCAATCACCAGGGCGGGACTCGCAGCCGCCTGGCAATGTTGGAGGTTCAACGCTTCCTTCAGTGGACGGAGGACTCCAAGTCCACCATATCCGTAGTCCATATCCCAGGCGTGGAAAACTGGGAGGCAGATTATCTCAGCCGTCAAACCGTGGACAGCGGCGAGTGGGCTCTGCATCAGGCAGTGTTCCGGTCGATCTGCCGCAAGTGGGGTACTCCGGAAGTGGATTTAATGGCATCCCGGCACAACAACAAGGTCCCGGTTTACGTGGCTCGCTCCCACGATCCTCAGGCCTTTGCAGCGGACGCGCTGGTTCAGGATTGGTCCCAGTTTCGTCTGGCTTCAGTGTTTCCCCCTCTAGCTCTCTTGCCTAGAGTCCTGCGTAAGATCAGAATGGAGGGCCGTCGGGTCATACTCATCGCCCCAGACTGGCCCAGGCGAGCTTGGTACCCAGACCTGCTCCGTCTGTCCGTAGAGGTTCCGTGGCATCTCCCGGACCGCCCAGACCTTCTTTCTCAAGGTCCGTTTTTCCGCCAGAATTCTGTGGCTCTTGAGTCCTGGATCCTGACTGCTTCCGGCATTCCTCCCGAAGTCATCTCCACTATGACTCAGGCTCAGAAGTCTTCCTCGGCGAAGATTTACCACAGGACTTGGAGAATTTTCCTGTCCTGGTGTCGTTCTTCCGGCCATGCTCCTTGGCCTTTTTCCTTGCCAACCCTCCTGTCCTTTCTACAGTCCGGTCTGCAGCTAGGACTATCCCTCAATTCCCTTAAGGGACAGGTCTCGGCTCTGTGTTCTTTCAGCGGCGTATCGCCCGACTGGCTCAGGTGCGCACCTTCATGCAGGGCGCATCTCACATCATTCCACCTTACAGGCGGCCTTTGGATCCCTGGGACCTTAATCTGGTCCTCACGGCCTTACAGAAACCCCCCTTTGAGCCTCTTAGGGAAGTTTCTTTGTTTCGACTTTCACAAAAAGTCGTCTTTCTGGTAGCCATAACTTCTCTCAGGAGAGTCTCTGATTTGGCCGCGCTCTCTTCGGAGTCACCTTTTTTGGTTTTTCATCAAGATAAGGTAGTTCTCCGTCCGACTCAGGACTTTCTTCCTAAGGTGGTCTCTCCTTTCCACCTTAACCAGGACATTTCATTGCCTTCCCTTTGTCCGGCCCCTGTTCATCGCTTTGAGAAAGCGTTGCATACTTTAGATCTGGTGCGGGCGCTCCGGATCTATGTGTCACGCACCGCGGCTCTTAGGCGGTGCACCTCTTTTTGTGCTGACCACAGGTCAGCGCAAGGGTCTCTCGGCTTCTAAACCGACCCTAGCTCGTTGGATCAGGTCGGCCATATCCGATGCCTACCAGAGTACTCAGGTGCCTCCCCCGCCGGGGATCAAGGCACACTCGACCAGAGCTGTCGGTGCCTCTTGGGCTTTCAGGCACCAGGCTACGGCTCAGCAGGTCTGTCAGGCTGCCACTTGGTCTAGTCTGCACACCTTTTCAAAGCACTACCAAGTGCATGCTCATGCTTCGGCAGATGCGAGCTTGGGCAGACGCATCCTTCAGGCGGCTGTTGCCCATTTGTGAAGTTAGGTTTTGCCTACTTCTCAGTTTTCTGTTTATTCCCACCCATGGACTGCTTTGAGACATCCCATGGTCTGGGTCTCCCATAAGGAACGATGAAGAAAAAGAGAATTTTGTTTACTTACCGTAAATTCTTTTTCTTATAGTTCCGACATGGGAGACCCAGCACCCTCCCTGTTGCCTGTTGGCAGTTTTCTTGTTCCGTGTGTTTTCACCGGCTGTTGTTGTAGACAGAGGTGCCGGTTGTTCCGGGTTTTGCTCTATCTCTACTTGTGGGTGGATGTCCTCCTTCAGCTTTTGCACTAAACTGGCTAGATTTGGTTATCCAGGGGGTGTATATGCTAGGAGGGAGGAGCTACACTTTTTAGTGTAGTACGTTGTGTGTCCTCCGGAGGCAGAAGCTAAACACCCATGGTCTGGGTCTCCCATGTCGGAACTATAAGAAAAAGAATTTACGGTAAGTAAACAAAATTCTTTTTTATACAATTCTATAGTTTCTTAATCTTAAAATTTACTTCTGTTTTTCTGCAGTGGCTAAATGAAGAGAAGATAATTCAGAGACTTGTAGAGTTAGTGCACCCTACTCAGGATGAAGATGTAAGTATACCCAGCAATGCATATACTGGGCGGTGAGGAGCTTGGTGCTTAGTTAGCTTTCCTTTTTGTTAAAAAATTAGATGCTGCAGGGTGATTGGATGCCTAATTGCTACCCTCTTTACAAGCCAGAATATGGCAATGTCTCATCAGAGAAGGATCGAAATAAAGCATAATTTGACCTAATTTGCCTCCATTTTAAAATAGGGTCTTTTAAAGGGTCTGTCAGCACATAATGACTGTTCAAACCAAGCACAGGCGTACGGTGCATCAGGGCAGGCGCAAACATTTATGTGCAACTTCCCACCTGCCTATTTTCCCACTATCTCCACCTCCCCTCTTCTTTGCCAGCACAGGTTTTATGGAGCTAGAGAAGGACGGAGCTGGATGGAAAACAAGCGGGAGGGAAGGTGCACTTGTATATTTGGCTGCACCATGACACACTTGGAGCCTATGCTTGGTTTGTACAGTGGTTCTGTGCAGACAGAAACCCTCTAATTCTGTCCAGACAAGCTGACCACTTACTCTGTGTATTGGCTCTGGTCAGATCTTTGCTTGTTCACTCTATGAACTAGCATTAAAATGTGCAGTTTCCATCTATGCAATTCTAAACAAGTGAAGACAGTTAATCCTAAAATTTGCAGGTTTCCTTGCTTGCTGCTGTCAGTGTTACATATGGCACATCAGTGCTGGCCAGGGAGCAACAAGCCTATATACAGTTTATTATATTTTTTTAAATATGCGTAGAATATAGTCATATAATCCCGGACAGACTTGATAAAATCAGGGCTCTGTGGGACCAAATCATCACTTTTTACACTGGAGATAGTTCTTAAAGGGGTTGTCCACTACTTGGACATCTTTTACAAAGAATGAATCTATTATCATGGTAAAATGTCTTTTTAATCCTGACCAGCTTTATTTGCTGATATGCAGCTCAAAACTTACATAACCTCTGCGATGCTTCATTGTTCCTGCAAACACTGTATCACCTTCCACCTTACAGCCAAATGTTCAACATTTGACTCCTCATCAGTCCAGAGTTCCTGTTAGCATTTGTCTGCTCTTCGGTTCCTATGTTTTCATGCATAGTTCAATCAATGACCCTGATTCCATATCGAAGCTTTGGGTTTTTTTTTCCCCATCTGTCAATGTAAACCTTTTCTAACCATATTTCTCCTAACAATAGTTGGAGCTCCCCTGATTGCTGATGGCACTGCTGGACATCTTCTGATTTAGGAGTGAAGCATTCCAGATGCGTCTGTAATCTGCTGCACTGTTTCCTTGGCCGATCACTGTGTCTACAGTTCTCAACGTTGCCCATTTCTTGGTGTCCTCAGTGCTGAGCAATACAGGCAGAAGCTTAAACATCATGTAATAACCTCAATGAGGCGTCTGACTGGCTTCACATTTATTCTACATGTCTATAACCATGATCTCCAGCATATAGAACAAAGAGTCCTGGAAGTGATGATGGCCCTAGAGCCCTGATCCAGCCTGTCTGGGGTTATACAGGTTGACAGAAGGATTTGCACAAGCCTCATACACAGAAGATCTGTGGCCACTTCTCCAAGATGTTTGGAACAATCTCAGCGTCTACTTCCTTCCAAACTGTGTGTGCTAATAACAAGTGTACCTATAATATATAATTGATGCTGTCCTGAAGGCACAGGGCAGGCACATCAAATATAAACACACAAATGATCTGTTTCCATAAACCTTTCTTCTCCTATTGTCTATCTGATCCATTTTAATGCCTAGAATTTTAAGTAAACTTTTTTCAAATGTTCATTTTTTTTTCTTTTTTTTCAGAGACATTCAAATGCATCACAGTCCCTTTGTGAGATCATACGGCTGAGCAGAGATCAGATGTTACAAGTCCAGAACAGTCCGGAACCAGACCCTCTTCTGGCTACACTAGAAAAGTATTCAAATTAGCCATAATGTAGTGGAATATGCAAATATAAACCATAATAAATTAAGCCCTAAACCTATTGAACTATGGAATTATTAAAAGATCATTTAGGTCATTGTATCTATAGTATTAATCAGTGGTGAAAAAGTTATTCAGCAGCGTCCATACACTTTCGATAGGAGTCTGCTAACCTGCTGATTCTGGTGAGACCAACTGCATGGCTTTAGTTAGGTGATACTTTATGTATTGTGTATCATTTTTTTTTTTTGCATAAGGCAGGCAGCTCTCCGTCCTGGCAGCAACTTTTCAGAAAATAGCAGTTGACCAAGCAATGCCAATCAATGTATGGCCGTCATTAGGACTGGTTAGGTGTTATAATGCACAAATCTCCTCTGTGTCTGTGCACTGGTTGTCCCTTTTTTAAAGGGAATGTCCAGACTTGGGGTACGCTCACTCTGTGACTGCAGACTTGTGAATTCTCACAGCGCCCACACTGCAAGTATGCGATTTAAATACTTGCTCTCACATTCTAACTAGATGTGTCTGTCTGACCTCGCATAGTACATTTGCATTGAGCAGCCTGCACTTCTAGTTGGCATGTGACTTTATGTATGCAGATCATACACTTGTTTAGTCATACGTTCACTGCTCCAGGCATTGGAGAATCCTCTCTGCACATAATTACTACAGACTTATACCCTAATGCCAGACAAACCCTTTACATTTTTACAAAACATGACATTGAAGATCTCAGGATCTCCTATACAACCAATATTTGAATGAATGATACGAAATAATGTATATGCATAAAAAAAAAAACTAACATGCAGATCCTTGAAATCATGAAACCTTGTCAGTTCATGTCCCCACTGTATTCCAGAACTTGACGATTCATTAATCCCTTCCTGTGAAAAGACTTCTTCTCGGGGAAGGGGCCTTCACTTATGCAGGGAGCTATGCCTGGTGCCATATTGCGGCTGTTGCTGCCGTCAATCTCCTGGCATTGAAATGCAGTGCGCATCAGCCCCCATCTCTGTCCCCGTCCCCCATTGCTGTCTTCTGTGCTCCTGTGAAGTTCTGCCATAGGCTAAAGATCGAGATTTCTTCAGCGCTCTATTGGGAGACCCAGACGATTGGGTATAGCTACTGCCCTCTGGAGGCCACACAAAGCACTACATCAAAAGTGCAAGGCCCCTCCCCCTCTGGCTATACCCCCCCGTGGTATCACGGGTTCTCCAGTTTTAGCTTTGTGTGCGAAGGAGGTCAGACATTCCATGCATAGCTCCACAGATTTTAGTCAGCAGTAGCTGCTGACTATTTCGGATGGAAGAAAAGAGGACACATATAGTGTCCCCAGCATGCTCCCTTCTCACCCCTGGATGGTGTTGTAAGGTTGAGGTACCTATTGCTGGTACAGGGCTGGAGCCTGACATGCTGTTTTCCTTCCACATCCCCTTGTAGGGCTCTGTGGAAGTGGGATCCTACCGGCCTCTCAGCTCTGACGCCGGGCTCCATCCACAGACCCATTAGAACCTGTTGGAGACGGAGCAGGAGTACGATCAGGGACAGGCCCTGCATCATACAGGTACTCTGTGTCCCCGGCAGGCACAGACACACTCCGGGCTGGCTGGGTGTTGTAGTGCGCCGGGGACCGCAACGTTGGAGCCAGTGTCCCTACAGATTACTGGGGGATTGTTTGTGTATGGGAACGCAGCGCCGACCCCCTCTGGACCGGGCGGCGCTGCTGTGACTTGTGGTGCGCCGGGGATCCGCCGTCCGCGCTTTTACGGCGGCGGCGGTTATAAATTGAGTCCCCGGCTTTTTGGGCCTAGGACGCCGGCAGCTCCGTTTCGTTCCCGCCCCCACCCTGTCATTCAGGGTAGGGGAGAGACGCTGTTCGCTAGCAGCGACGAGGGCTGGAGCCTGATTTACATGCTCCAGCCCTCACACTAGGCACAGAGGGAAGCAGGCTTCCCGCTCTTGGCCAGGAACGCCCAGGGCCCGCCCCCCTTCCTCTCAGACGCCGGCAGCCATTACATGCAGTCTGGCTGGAGGAAGGACGCAAGGCTCTGGGAGACCTGGACTAGGGGCTATCTGGCGACCACACACCCGCTTTTTAAGCGGGCGGTAAGCGATTTGTCTGTGCTGGTCCCTCTAGTGCCTCACGGTGTATCGGTGTACTGTACAGATATATAAATATTGTATTTCTTGCACTGTGAGGTCGCTTCTGGCTGCATCTCCCAGATCACTCTGTGGAAGCAGCAACATGCCATCCTCAAAACGCAAGGCTGCCAAGGCCAGGGCTGTGTGTGCTGCGTGTGCTGCATGTGGGGCTAATCTACCAGCAGGCTCCCATTGTGTGCAATGCTCCGACCCGGTGCTGCTTCGCCAGCCGGAGTCAGGAGGGGTAGTGACCCAGGCTGAGACGCTTGTAAGTTCTGCCCCGGTGACAGGGACAGACTTTGCAGTTTTTGCGGATAATATGTCTGTGTCTATGGCAAAAATCCTTGAAACCTTGCAATCTATGCATGGGGCTCAGTCTTTGGACACGGCGAGGCCTCTGTCCTCAGGTCCCCCTCACTTGGATTTAATCCAGCCCACAGGGGGGTCCCCGGCTTCACAGGCCGAGGATTATGACTCAGATGATAGCCCCAGCCACCCTAAGCGAGCTCGCTGGGAAAGACCCTCGACGTCATCACACTGCTCAGGGTCTCAGCGCAATCAGTCTCCCTGTGATGTGTCTGATGAGAGTGATCAGGAATCCATTCCTGGAATCCCTCTCAACCTGGATACCCCTGATGGGGATGCCATGGTAAACGACCTTATCTCAGCCATCAATAGGCTGTTGGATATTTCTCCCCCAGCCCCTTCAGCAGAAGAGGCGGCTGCGGAGCAGGAGAAGTTTCGTTTCCTTTATCCCAAGCGTAAATTGAGTGCTTTCTTGGATCACTCTGACTTCAGAGAATCAATCCAGAAGCACGACGCTCACCCAGAAAGGCGTTTCTCTAAACGATCTAAAGATACGCGTTTCCCTTTCCCCCCTGAGGTGGTCAAGCGCTGGACACAGTGTCCAAAGGTAGACCCCCCGATTTCCAAACTCGCAGCTAGGTCTATAGTTGCAGTGGAGGATGGCGCTTCACTTAAAGATGCCAATGACAGACAGATGGACCTTTGGTTAAAATCTGTCTATGAAGCTATCGGCGCGTCGTTTGCTCCGGCATTCGCAGCCGTATGGGCACTCCAGGCTATTTCAGCTGGCTTAGCAAAAGTGGATGCTATCATACATCCAGCAGTGCCGCAAGTGGCGCACCTTACCACGCAGATGTCGGCGTTTGCGTCTTACGCTATCAATGCGGTCCTAGAATCTACCAGTCGCACCTCAATGGCGTCCGCCAATTCGGTAGTTTTGCGCAGAGCCTTGTGGTTAAAGGACTGGAAAGCAGATGCTGGTTCCAAAAAATGTTTAACCAGTTTGCCTTTATCTAGAGAGAGACTGTTTGGCGAGCCATTGGCTGATATCATTAAGCAGTCCAAGGGTAAAGACTCCTCTTTACCACAACCCAGAACAACCAAACCTCAGCAGAAAAAGTGGCAGCAGAGGTTTCAGTCCTTTCGAGGTTCGGGCAAGACACCATTTACCTCGTCCAAAGGGACTCAGAGGACGCAAAGAAACTCAGATTTGTGGCGGGCTCACACGCGCCCCAAGAAAGCAAATGGAGGTACCGCTTCCAAAGCGGCTACCTCATGACTTCCAGCCCCCTCCCTCCGCATCGCCGGTCGGGGGCAGGCTCTCCCGCTTTTCCGGCATTTGGATGTCACAGGTCAAAGACCGGTGGGTGACGGACATTTTGTCTCGCGGGTACAGAATCGAGTTCAATTCTCGTCCTCCAGCTCGGTTCTTCAGAACCTCCCCACATCCAGACCGAGCAGATGCTCTGCTGCAGGCGGTGGACTCCCTAAGAGCGGAAGGAGTGGTGATCCCAGTCCCGCCTCAGGAACAAGGGCAAGGGTTTTACTCCAATCTCTTTGTGGTTCCAAAAAAGGACGGCTCGTTCCGTCCTGTTCTGGACCTAAAACGGCTCAACAAACATGTGCACGCCAGGAAGTTCCGGATGGAAACCCTGCGTTCTGTCATTGCCTCAATGTCCAGAGGAGACTTCCTTGCCTCAATAGACATCAAAGATGCTTATCTCCACGTGCCAATTGCTACAGAACATCAACGTTTTCTACGTTTTGTGATAGGAGACGACCATTTTCAGTTCGTAGCTCTGCCATTTGGTCTGGCGACAGCCCCACGGGTCTTCACCAAGGTCATGGCGGCGGTGGTAGCAGTCTTGCACTCTCAGGGACACTCGGTGATCCCTTACCTAGACGATTTACTGGTCAAAGCTCCCTCTCAAGAGGCATGTCAGCACAGCCTGAATGCTACGCTGGAGACCCTACAGTCTTTCGGATGGATCATCAACTTTCCAAAGTCGATCCTATCACCGACTCAATCACTAACGTATCTTGGCATGGAGTTTCATACTCTAGCAGCGATAGTGAAGCTTCCGCTGGACAAGCAGCGGTCACTACAGACAGGGGTGCAATCTCTTCTGCAGGGCCAGTTGCATCCCTTGCGGCGCCTCATGCATTTCCTAGGGAAGATGGTGGCAGCCATGGAAGCAGTTCCCTTTGCGCAGTTTCATCTGCGCCCACTTCAATGGGACATTCTCCGCCAATGGGACGGGAAGTCAACGTCCCTGGACAGGAAAGTCTCGCTTTCCCAGACGGCCAAGGACTCCCTACAATGGTGGCTCCTTCCCACCTCATTGTCTCAGGGAAGATCCTTCCTGCCCCCATCCTGGGCAGTAGTCACGACAGATGCGAGTCTGTCAGGGTGGGGAGCAGTATTTCTCCACCACAGGGCTCAGGGGACGTGGACTCCGCAGGAGTCCACCCTTCAGATCAATGTTCTGGAGATCAGAGCAGTGTATCTTGCTCTACTGGCCTTCCAACAGTGGCTGGAAGGAAAGCAGATCCGAATCCAATCGGACAACTCCACAGCGGTGGCATACATCAACCACCAAGGAGGGACGCGCAGTCGGCAAGCCTTCCAAGAAGTCCGGCGCATTCTATTGTGGGTGGAGGACAGAGCATCCACCATATCCGCGGTTCACATCCCAGGCGTAGAAAACTGGGAAGCAGACTTCCTCAGTCGCCAGGGCATGGACGCAGGGGAATGGTCCCTTCACCCGGACGTTTTTCATGAGATCTGTTGCCGCTGGGGGATGCCGGACGTCGACCTAATGGCATCCCGGCACAACAACAAGGTCCCGGCATTCATGGCGAGGTCGCGCGATCAAAGAGCTCTGGCGGCAGACGCCTTGGTTCAAGATTGGTCGCAGTTTCAGCTCCCATACGTGTTTCCGCCTCTGGCGCTCTTGCCCAGAGTGCTACGCAAGATCAGATCCGAGTGCAGCCGCGTCATACTCGTCGCTCCAGACTGGCCGAGGAGGTCGTGGTATCCGGATCTGTGGCATCTCACGATCGGTCGACCGTGGTCACTGCCAGACCGACCAGACTTACTGTCCCAAGGGCCGTTTTTCCATCAGAATTCTGCGGCCCTGAACCTGACTGTGTGGCCATTGAGTCCTGGATCCTAGCATCTGCTGGATTATCTCAGGGAGTCGTTGCCACAATGAGACAAGCTAGAAAGTCGAATTCGGCTAAGATCTACCACAGAACGTGGAAGATTTTCTTGTCCTGGTGCTCTGCTCAGGGAGTGTCTCCCTGGCCATTTGCATTGCCCAAGTTTCTTTCCTTCCTGCAATCGGGGTTAGAAAAGGGCTTGTCGCTCAGCTCCCTTAAAGGGCAAGTTTCGGCACTATCCGTGTTTTTTCAGAAGCGTCTAGCACGTCTTCCTAAGGTGCGCACGTTCCTGCAGGGGGTCTGTCATATTGTGCCCCCGTACAAGCGGCCGTTAGATCCTTGGGATCTGAACAGGGTACTAGTTGCTCTCCAGAAGCCGCCCTTCGAGCCTCTGAAGGAAGTTTCCTTTTCTCGGCTGTCACAGAAAGTGGCGTTTCTTGTTGCGATCACATCGCTTCGGCGAGTGTCTGAGCTGGCAGCTCTGTCATCCAAGGCTCCCTTCCTGGTGTTCCACCAGGACAAGGTAGTGCTGCGCCCTATTCCGGAGTTTCTCCCTAAGGTCGTATCCTCTTTTCATCTTAATCAGGATATATCCTTGCCTTCTTTTTGTCCTCATCTTTTTGTCCTCATCCGGTTCACCGGTATGAAAAGGACTTACGTTTGCTAGATCTGGTGAGAGCACTCAGAATCTACATTTCCCGAACGGCGCCCATGCGCCGTGCCGATGCACTTTTTGTCCTTGTCGCTGGTCCGCGCAAGGGGTTGCAGGCTTCTAAAGCCACCCTGGCTCGATGGATCAAAGAACCAATTCTAGAGGCCTACCGTTCTGCGGGGCTTCCGGTTCCTTCAGGGCTAAAAGCCCACTCAACCAGAGCCGTGGGTGCGTCCTGGGCATTTCGTCACCAGGCTTCGGCTCAACAGGTGTGCCAGGCAGCTACCTGGTCCAGTCTGCACACTTTCACCAAGCATTATCAGGTGCATACCTATGCTTCGGCGGATGCCAGCTTAGGTAGAAGAGTCCTGCAGGCGGCAGTGACACCCCTGTAGGGGAGGGCTGTTTTGCAGCTCTAACATGAGGTATTTCTTTACCCACCCAGGGACAGCTTTTGGACGTCCCAATCGTCTGGGTCTCCCAATAGAGCGCTGAAGAAGAAGGGAATTTTGTTACTTACCGTAAATTCCTTTTCTTCTAGCTCTTATTGGGAGACCCAGCACCCGCCCTGTTGTCCTTCGGGATGTTTTTTTGTTGTTTGCGGGTACACATGTTGTTCATGTTGAACGGTTTTTTCAGTTCTCCGATGTTATTCGGAGTTAATTTGCTTAAACCAGTTATTGGCTTCCTCCTTCTTGCTTTGGCACTAAAACTGGAGAACCCGTGATACCACGGGGGGGTATAGCCAGAGGGGGAGGGGCCTTGCACTTTTGATGTAGTGCTTTGTGTGGCCTCCAGAGGGCAGTAGCTATACCCAATCGTCTGGGTCTCCCAATAAGAGCTAGAAGAAAAGGAATTTACGGTAAGTAACAAAATTCCCTTCTTTCACAGCTACCACATTATTGCAAAATAATTGTAGAAGCTATCAAACCATTGCAAATTGATGCCCCCTAAGGGGTCTCAATTTACTTATAGCAGAAAAAAAGTTTTTTTTCAGCTTACCAGGATATATGGTCACTGGAAAAATTTGCGGTGCACGGATCCTCCAGGATTGTCCAGTCTGGAACCAACAATGAGTAAATAAAGGGAGGAAGGGGGCAGGGGAAAATGGAATCCAGCACCAACAATGGTTCTATATAAAAATCAAAAATTTATTGAGGCTTTTAAGTTAAAAATATGAAAACCACAAAGGGGGGGTATCATAGTATCCTTGCGCGTTGTGGACAGGTGGTTAAAAACATGTCCTTATTCATAGGTCAAATGAATAAGGACATGTTTTTTAACCTCCTGTCCAAAATGCGTAAGGATACCATGCTACAACTCCCCCCCCCCCCCCCCTTCCCTTCCCCCTTTTGCGGTTTTCATATTTTTATCTTATATGCCGCAATAAATTTTTGATTCTTATATAAAACCATTTTTGGTGCTGGATTCCATTTTCCCCTGCCCCTCTCCTCCCTTTATTTACTCAATATATTTATTAGTTTTGTTTTTTTGTTTTTTTTAAACTCCTTGCGGTTTATTTTACCAGCCAAACAGCAAGATGGGAGGGAATCTCCTGTGATCTGTGACTACTGCCTATTTACAGTGCTCACTGAATGTCTGGAAAACGCCCAGTCTTTTCATTGGTTCAGGCTGCTGCACTGAATGTGTCTCTTCTGATTGGCTGCTGTGTATAAGGCCTAAGCCACACGGCGAGAAAATCGGTGCGAGTGGAGTGTGATAAAACATCGCATTCCCCTCGGACCAATTCTAGCCTGTGTGTCAGCGCACATGAGCGATTATTTTCTCAGCCCTAATCGGACCGAGAAAACAATCGCAGCATGCTGCGACTGTAATGCGAGACTCTTTCTCTCGCACCCATTCAAGTGAATGGGGCGAGATAAAAATTGCACTGCACTCGCGATACATCGGTGTACTGCCAGTGCAGTGCGAGAATAGCAATAGCCGGCTACGCAGGAGAGAGGGAGAGAAATCCCTCCCTCCCCTCCTCCGTGCCAGCCCGCCCCCCGCAGCTGAGGTCTGCTCACCTGATCGGACCTCAGATGGAGGCACACTAGCATGACACTCGGCTCTGCTGTGCTGCCAGCACGAGCAGAGTCTCATGCGAGCATCACAGTAGTGCACCGTGTGGCCCCAGCCTTAATGTAAGACTGACA
Organism: Anomaloglossus baeobatrachus; assembly: GCF_048569485.1. NCBI lineage: Eukaryota > Metazoa > Chordata > Amphibia > Anura > Aromobatidae > Anomaloglossus > Anomaloglossus baeobatrachus. The sequence continues at coordinate 76,621,945 of NC_134362.1, forward strand.
TAATCACCAGGATGGCAGTGCAGTGAATAACCACTTCATTACACCTATGGAAGAAACATTATACAGATAACTAAACAAACGCTGTGCATATATTAACCCTTAACACCCACACATGGTTAAAAAGGCTCCCTTCATGAACGCTGACCATGAAATTCAAACAGCAGCCTGTCCTAGTCACGGGTCACAATGGCCGCAGTCTGAAGAAACACCGCTAGATCTGTGTGTCAACTCACCAGAGGAGCCGTGTCATAAGCTCAGATTCAGTGAGATAACGGAGAAGGCCTCTGACAGGAGAAGAAATAAATCCCAGCTGACAAAGGACTGGCTGGAAAAAAAAAATCCCTAGTGCTCAGTCAGCTAAAGGGAAGGGAAGATTTATTTCTTGTGTTCCTGCCACTCTCCTCTGCTTATTTCTGCTGCTATTTGAATTACTTGAAGGGGACATTTTGGTTAATTTTGCAGAATCTTTTTAAGCAATTCATCTTACTATGGGGGAGCCTGTACTGTGGTTTGAAATGGAAAATGCTAAGTTAAGGACAAGATATTATAGATCAGTTAAGAGCAGATTGTTTTGTGAAGAAAGATTCATTAACTTGAAGGAGGTGTCCACTAATTGGACAACCCCTTCCTAAAATCTATAGTCCTCCTTATAAAATAAAAGCACTGGCTCTGGTGACATTGTCTGCTGGGCTCACGTGGTATAACGGTCAGTGACTGATATTGAGCTGCTGTGTAGTCTCTTCCTTCAGATGAACCTCGTAAGTCTCGTTCAAATGATTTTTATTAGGTTTTGTAGTTAAAAAATCTTGAAATCATGCGTTAGAAAATTTTAAGGACAGATACTAATAACAAGGTTAAGAAAATTCACATATTTTGATTCCCCCCCAGTTTGAACCTCGTAAGTCTCATGGAGGTGTAAGCACTGCAGCCCTTAGTAGCTCCTGAACTGATTGTCTGCAGTGTTCAGGTGGTCTAACAATGCCACATGAGCATCAGATGATATCGTTGTGCTAACATCACTAGAAAGGCTTCAGTGCAGGAGTGGAGTATGTGGAATATAAAATTTTAGGACCTTGATGTAGTAGGGGGACAACTCCTTTAAAGGGAACCTGCCGCCACTTTTTGGCCTATAAACTGTGGCCACCACCACCGGGCTCTTATATACAGTATTCTAACATGCAGTATAGAAGAGCCCAGGCCGGGGGTATAACATAAAAAACACTTTATAATACCGAACGGTCGCGCGGTGGGCCTTATGGGCGTGTCCGATGCCAGTGCCGCCTCTTTCGGCCATCTTTGTCTTCTTTCTGAAGCCTGGGTGCATGACACGTCTACGTCATACACACTCGCCGATCCTGCGCAGGCGCACTACAATACTTTGATCTGTCCTGCTCAGGACCTGAATGCCGGCGAGTGTGTATGACGTTGGACCCGTCATGCACCACGGCTAGAGAAGGAGCACAGAGATGGCCATTAGAGGCGGCGCCGGACAACGGAGACTCCCATAAGGCCCACAGCGCGACCGTTAGGTAAGTATTATAAAGTGTTTTTTATGTTATACCCCCAGCCTGGGCTCTTATATACAGCATTCTAACATGCTGTATATAAGAGCCCAGTGGTGGTGGCCGCAGCTTATAGGCCAAAAAAGTGGTGACAGGTTCCCTTTTAACCTAAATCCCTACACCTTTTTGTTTACATTATTTTCTTTGTCGCTCCATTGGGAGACCCAGACAATTGGGTGTATAGGCTATGCCTCCGGAGGCCGCACAAAGTATTACACTAAAAGTGTAAAGCCCCTCCCCTTCTGCCTATACACCCCCCGTGCTCCCACGGGCTCCTCAGTTTTTTGCTTTGTGCGAAGGAGGCAGACATGCACGCATAGCTCCACAGCTTAGTCAGCAGCAGCTGCTGACTATGTCGGATGGAAGAAAAGTGGGCCCATATAGGGCCCCCAGCATGCTCCCTTCTCACCCCACTCTTGTCGGCGGTGTTGTTAAGGTTGAGGTATCCATTGCGGGTACGGAGGCTGGAGCCCACATGCTGTTTTCCTTCCCCATCCCCCTTAGGGCTCTGGGTGAAGTGGGATCCTATCGGTCTCCAGGCACTGAGACCGTGCTTCATCCACAACTCCTGAGGAGCCTGCTGGATAGGAGCCGAGTATCGTTCAGGGACATGGCCCTGCTACTTTCAGGTACTCTGTGTCCCCGTGGGGACCGCGCACAGCAACACTCCAGCATTGCTGGGTGTGCTAGTGCACCGGGGACCGCGGCGCTGACCGCGTTTGTGCCATTATACACTGCAGCGTCGCTGAGTGGGTTTGTGTATGGGGACTATCGCGCTGACCGCCGCTGCCATTGTTATTACTGAGGCGCGGCTGGGACTGTTAGTGCGCCGGGGACTCTGCGCCGGCCGCGCTTATACGGCGGCCGCGCTTATAACTCGAGTCCCCGGCTTTTGGGCCTAGTCTCTTTTCCTTCCCGCCCCCAGCCCTGCCAGTCAGGGGAAGGGCGGGACGCTGTACAGCACGGCAGCACTGAGGGCTGGAGCATGCTTTGCATACTCCACCCCCCTCACTGTGCACAGTGGGGCACCAGTTCCCGCACTTTCTGGGTTACGCCCACGGCTCCCTCCTCTCCTCAGGACGCCGGCAGCCATTCCTGTCAGCTCCTCGGATGCTGCAGAGGGGAGAAACTCTGGGGGACCCAGGCAGGGATTCTGGTGGCCACACAACCGCTTTAAGCGGGCGGTAAGCAGCACCTGAGGTGCTGGCCCCACTTGTGCAGAAGTGTAATTATAGTTTATATGTTTACAGGCTATATTTTACACTGTATGGTGCACAGTTGATTTCTGGCTATATACCCTGTTGTGTTGCTCAAAGGAGACAACAACATGGCGCCCACAAGAAGCAGGGGTGCCAAAACACAGGCTTACTATGCTGCCTGCGCCGCATGTACAACCTCGCTACCGGCAGGTTCCACTGACCCTCATTGTGTGCACTGCTCGGCCCCTGTGGCACTTACTCAGCCGGAGCCTCTGCTAAGGGGGGCCCAGGGGGAACAACCAGCTAACACTGTCCAGGTGACAGGGACGGAGTTTGCAGTTATTACTGACAGACTTTCTGAGACTATGGCTAAGATTCTAGAAGCTTTGCAGTCCAGACCGGTATCTCAGACCATGGGCACTGTGGAATCACTGCCCCCTGGTTCCCCTCAGTTGGAACAACAATGTTCCCCCGGGGTGTCTCATAGATCCCGGGGTGAGGTCTCTAACACGGACCGCAGTCCCAGACCGCCTAAGCGAGCTCGCTTGGAAATCCCCTCGACCTCATCACATTGTTCAGGGTCTCAGAGGGATGACTCTCTGTATGATGAAGCGGAGGTAGCTGATCAGGATTCTGATCCTGAGGCTGCTCTCAATCTTGATACTCCGGATGGGGACGCCATAGTGAATGATCTTATCGCGTCCATACATCAAATGCTGGATATTTCTCCCTCGGCTCCTCCAGCGGAGGAGTCAGCCTCTCAGCAGGAGAAATTCCGTTTCAGGTTCCCCAAGCGTACGAGTATGTTTCTGGATCACTCCGATTTCAGAGAGGCAGTCCAGAAACACCGAGTTTGTCCAGATAAGCGTTTTTCCAAGCGCCTTAAGGATACACGTTATCCCTTCCCCCCTGACGTGGTCAAGGGCTGGACTCAGTGTCCCAAGGTGGATCCTCCAATCTCCAGACTGGCGGCTAGATCCTTAGTTGCAGTTGAAGACGGGGCTTCGCTCAAGGATGCCACTGACAGACAGATGGAGCTCTGGTTGAAATCCATCTATGAGGCTATCGGCGCGTCTTTTGCTCCAGCATTCGCAGCCGTATGGGCACTCCAAGCTATCTCAGCAGGTCAAGCGCAAATTGACGCACTCACACGTACGTCTGCGCCGCAAGTGGCGTCCATAACTTCTCAAACGTCGGCATTTGCGTCCTACGCTATTAATGCTGTCCTGGACTCTGCGAGCCGTACGGCGGTTGCAGCCGACAATTCGGTGGCAATACGCAGGGCCTTGTGGCTACGGGAATGGAAGGCAGATTCGGCTTCCAAAAAGTCCTTAACCGGTTTGCCATTTTCTGGCGACCGTTTGTTTGGTGAGAGACTGGATGAGATCATCAAACAATCCAAGGGAAAGGAAACATCCTTACCCCAGGCCAAACCAAAATTACCCCAACAGAGGAGGGGACAGTCGAGGTTTCGGTCCTTTCGGGGTGCGGGCAGGTCCCAATTCTCCTCGTACAAAAGGCCTCAGAAGGATCAGAGGAACTCCGATCCATGGCGGTCTAAGTCACGCCCTAAAAAGACCGCTGGAGGTGCCGTTACCAAGGCGGCTTCCTCATGACTTACGGCCTCCTCACACCGCAGAGACATCCTGTCTCACGGTTACAGGATAGAGTTCAGCTCTCGTCCTCCGACTCGATTTTTCAGAACATCTCCGCCTCCCGAGCGAGCCGATGCTATTCGGCAGACGCAGGGCACTCTGAAGGCAGAAGGAGTGGTGGTCCCCGTTCCTCTTCAGCAACAGGGTCACGGTTTTTACTCCAACCTGTTTGTGGTTCCAAAGAAGGACGGGTCTTTCTGTCCTGTCCTGGACCTAAAACTGCTCAACAAACACGTAAAGGCCAGGCGGTTCCGGATGGAATCCCTCCGCTCCGTCATCGCCTCAATGTCCCAAGGAGATTTCCTTGCATCGATCGATATCAAGGATGCTTATCTCCACGTACCGATTGCTCCAGAGCATCAGCGCTTCCTGCGCTTCGCCATAGGAGACGAACACCTTCAGTTCGTGGCACTGCCGTTCGGCCTGGCGACAGCCCCACGGGTTTTCACCAAGGTCATGGCTGCAGTAGTGACGGTCCTCCACTCTCAGGGTCACTCGGTGATCCCTTACTTAGACGATCTGCTGGTCAAGGCTCCCTCTCAAGAGGCATGCCAGCACAGCCTCACTGCTACTCTGAAGACTCTCCAGAGTTTCGGGTGGATCATCAATTTTCCAAAGTCAAATCTGACACCGGCCCAATCGCTGACATATCTTGGCATGGAGTTTCATACCCTCTCAGCGATAGTGAAGCTTCCGCTGATCAAGCAGCGTTCACTACAGACGGGGGTGCAATCTCTCCTTCAGGGTCAGTCACACCCCTTGAGGCGCCTCATGCACTTCCGGGGGAAGATGGTGGCAGCAATGGAGGCAGTCCCTTTTGCGCAGTTTCACCTGCGTCCTCTTCAATGGGACATCCTACGCAAATGGGACAGGAAGCCGACGTCCCTCGACAGGAACGTCTCCCTCTCTCAGGCAACCAAAGCTTCCCTTCGGTGGTGGCTTCTTCCCACTTCATTATCGAAGGGGAAATCCTTCCTACCCCCATCCTGGGCGGTGGTCACGACGGACGCGAGTCTGTCAGGGTGGGGAGCAGTCTTTCTCCACCACAGGGCTCAGGGTACGTGGACTCAGCAAGAGTCCTCACTTCAGATCAATGTTCTGGAGATCAGGGCAGTGTATCTTGCCCTAAAAGCGTTCCAGCAGTGGCTGGAAGGCAAGCAGATCCGAATTCAGTCGGACAACTCCACAGCGGTGGCTTACATCAACCACCAAGGCGGAACACGCAGTCGGCAAGCCTTCCAGGAAGTCCGGCGGATTTTGATGTGGGTGGAAGCCACGGCCTCCACCATCTCCGCAGTTCACATCCCGGGCGTGGAAAACTGGGAAGCAGACTTTCTCAGTCGCCAGGGCATGGATGCAGGGGAATGGTCCCTTCACCCGGACGTTTTTCATGAGATCTGTTGCCGCTGGGGGATGCCGGACGTCGACCTAATGGCGTCCCGGCACAACAACAAGGTCACGGCATTCATGGCACGTTCTCACGATCACAGAGCTCTGGCGGCAGACGCCTTAGTTCAGAATTGGTCGCAGTTTCAACTCCCTTATGTGTTTCCTCCTCTGGCACTGTTGCCCAGAGTGTTACGCAAGATCAGGGCCGACTGCCGCCGCGCCATCCTCGTCGCTCCAGACTGGCCGAGGAGGTCGTGGTACCCGGATCTGTGGCATCTCACGGTCGGCCAACCGTGGGCACTACCAGACCGACCAGACTTGCTGTCTCAAGGGCCGTTTTTCCATCTGAATTCTGCGGCCCTCAAACTGACTGTGTGGCAATTGAGTCCTGGATCTTAGCATCTTCAGGATTATCTCAAGAGGTCACTGCCACTATGAGACAGGCTAGGAAACCAACGTCCGCCAAGATCTACCACAGGACGTGGAAAATATTCCTGTCGTGGTGCTCTGCTCAGGGTTTTTCTCCCTGGCCATTTGCCTTGCCCACTTTTCTGTCCTTTCTTCAATCCGGATTGGAAAAGGGTTTGTCGCTCGGCTCCCTTAAGGGACAAGTCTCTGCGCTCTGTGTTTTTTCAGAAGCGCCTAGCCAGACTTCCACAGGTACGCACGTTCCTGCAGGGGGTTTGTCACATCGTCCCTCCTTACAAACGTCCGTTAGAACCCTGGGATCTGAACAGGGTGCTGATGGTTCTTCAGAAACCACCGTTCGAGCCAATGAGAGATATTTCTCTCGCACGCCTTTCGCAGAAAGTGGTTTTCCTAGTTGCAGTCACTTCACTTCGGAGAGTGTCTGAGCTAGCAGCGTTGTCATGCAAAGCCCCTTTCCTGGTGTTTCACCAGGACAAGGTGGTCCTGCGTCCGGTTCCGGAATTTCTCCCTAAGGTGGTATCCCCCTTTCATCTCAATCAGGATATCTCCTTACCCTCTTTTTGTTCTCATCCAGTTCACCAATGTGAAAAGGATTTGCACTTGTTAGATCTGGTGAGAGCAGTCAGATTCTACATTTCTCGTACGGCGCCCCTGCGCCGCTCGGATGCACTCTTTGTCCTTGTCGCTGGCCAGCGTAAAGGGACACAAGCTTCCAAATCAACCCTGGCTCGGTGGATCAAGGAACCAATTCTCGAAGCTTATCGTTCCTCGGGGCTTCCGGTTCCCTCAGGGCTGAAGGCCCATTCTACCAGGGCCGTGGGAGCGTCCTGGGCCTTGCGGCACCAGGCTACGGCTCAGCAGGTGTGTCAGGCAGCTACCTGGTCGAGCCTGCACACTTTCACGAAACACTATCAGGTGCATACCTATGCTTCGGCGGATGCCAGCCTACGTAGGCGAGTCCTTCAGGCGGCGGTTGCCCACCTGTAGGACGGAGCCGTTACGGCTCTATTATGAGGTATTATTTACCCACCCAGGGACTGCTTTTGGACGTCCCAATTGTCTGGGTCTCCCAATGGAGCGACAAAGAAGGGAATTTTGTTTACTTACCGTAAATTCCTTTTCTTCTAGCTCCAATTGGGAGACCCAGCACCCCGCCCCTGTTTTTTTGTGTACACATGTTGTTCATGTTGAATGGTTTCAGTTCTCCGATATTCCTTCGGATTGAATTTACTTTTAACCAGTTTATAATTTTTTTTCCTCCTTCTTGCTTTTGCACCAAAACTGAGGAGCCCGTGGGAGCACGGGGGGTGTATAGGCAGAAGGGGAGGGGCTTTACACTTTTAGTGTAATACTTTGTGCGGCCTCCGGAGGCATAGCCTATACACCCAATTGTCTGGGTCTCCCAATTGGAGCTAGAAGAAAAGGAATTTACGGTAAGTAAACAAAATTCCCTTCTTTTTAGGACCCAATAGACGTTCTCTTGTTGATTGACAACATCATTAGTGAGCACACAGGCTGTGTAAGGCTGTCGGTCAGTGATCTGCTGCTTTTCTAGACTTTGTAGTTCAGTGGGTGGTGCAATCAGTCGTTTGCATCTTCTTCTCTGTAACATTTTTACAGATCAGACCTTTTCAATGTGACTGGATTCCTTAGTGTTGCCCTGATAAATAATAATTAATGTAATTGCATCCTCCTAAGGACCTTCCAAGGATCCCTACCAGCAAGTCTGCAAAGCATCATGTGACATGCACTTCACAAACCCTCAGAAATAAGTTTCTGACTTGGCAGTCCTTTTCGAATTTTAGATGCTAACTTTTTTTTTTCTTTTTTGTAGGCAAGAAATTTTAGAACAGTTATTGTCAAATATATTTTTAAAAGAGAAGAATGAGTCTGCTATCGTCAGTGCAATCCAAATACTGCTGACTCTGCTAGAAACTAGGCGGCCAGCGTAAGTCCAATATTGTGTTCTCGGAGTAATGTCTACATGTAGAGGGACTGTATAGAAGAGTAGTGGGGGAGGGAGAAATACGATCAGTCCAAATGGGCCAGCCAGGAGTCCATGATGACATCAACATTGCCAAAGACTGTGAGAATGTGGCCATTTGCCTTAGAGTACTTGCATTGCTTTTGTTTCAGATTTGAAGGGCACATAGACCTCTGCCCCCCGGGCCTCAACCATTCTGCCTTTTCAGTTAACAGAACAGTTTTAACTGCCATTAAGGAAAAGCTTCCATCCTTCCACCAGCTCCTCCTGGACCCTCCAAAAGTAAGCATGTCTCCAAAACCATTGCTTTTATCACATTTTTTGGGGGGGTATTCTTCCAAAGGTTTATTCTTCTTAAGCACTATATTTTTAGATTTTACATTTTTCCCTTTTACATCTTAACTTTTCGTAGACTGATGTTATGAAAACAACGTGGGGCGTACTGGATCCGCCTGTGGGGAACACGCGGTTACATGTGATCAGACTTGTAGCCAGTTTACTACAGACTAATACACGAAGCATCAATCTGGAGTTAATTGAGTTGAACACTATAGGAGTTATTTTGGTAAGTTTTTGGTGGTGTTTTTGTATGTTTTTTTTTGTTTTTGTTTTTTTTTGTTTTTTTTTTTGTTTGTTTAGAGGTCAAGTGAGTTGTTCCATGCTTTTTACATTTTTGGAAATACAGTAAAACTTATCTAGCCCACATTAATGATGTCTGGTATTAGATTAGGGGATCATGATGCCATTCTTTAACCTTTATGAAGGAACGAAGGATAAAACATAGTGTTACTCCAGCACAGCTGCAGATAATGCGCGCACAAACATCGTACCTTGATTCACCCAAGTGATAGGGTGACATTTTCTTGGTTTGCAATGGTTGCTGTAGTTGCATGTGGATTACCAGCCTGCCACTTTAAGACTGCATGGAGGAGCACAGCACTTACCTCATCGGCTTTGGTCCATCCCGTCGCATTGGAGGTGCAGTTTAGACTTTTGGTTGTGCTCCCAGTGCAAATGGTTCATATGTAACCTTTCAGATTGCTTCTGCAAGAAATTGGTCTCTAGTTGGGCTCATTCATTTTTAGACTTTAAAGGGAACCAAACATCAGGAGTTTCATATATAAGGTAGAGCCAGCACTGCACTGGCTTTATCAGGCAGATTATCTACATACCATTAGTGGGCAGCTCAGATGTTTAGGCTGTGAAATCCCAAGTTTGTGAAGCTTAAAAATTCATCATGCATGTTTTTTGACTGACGGCTGCACCTCTGCTGATATCTGGGCAGGTTATGCACATGGATTACACTCCCTCCCCGCCGCCTGTTCCTCCCTCTCTCTGGCTGTATGCAAATTTCTCTATTTAGTAACACTGTGTCGGAGTTGGCGCCTGCACATAGCGCTGATCTCTGGCGCCATGTTTCTGAAGCCCACATTACCTAGTCTCATGCCTGAGAGGGTGGCGCATGCACCCTCGCTTTTTCAGATCTTGTTGTGACCGCGGGAGCGCGCGCGGTCACAACAGGACTAGGAGAACAAATGATCTTACCCCAATTAGCTGAAGCAGATGATATCGTAGACGACGTCTGCTGCAGCTAATCGTTAATATCAGCTGTTCTCCTAGTCCTGTTGTTACTCTAGTCCTGTTATGACAGCGCGCGCTCCCGCAGTCACAACGAGATCTGAAGAAGCGAGGGCACATGTGCTGCCCTTTCAGGCACAAAACTAGGTAATGCGGGCTTCAGAAACATGGCGCTGCAGAGAAGCGCTATGTGCAGGCGCCAACTCCCAACGCCACGTTACTGAATATAAAAATTTGCATAGAGCCAGAGAGCGCGAGGAACAGGCGGCGGGGGGGGGGGGGGTGGGAATCATGTGCGTAACCCGCCCGGATATTATCAGCAGAGGTGCAGCTGTCGGTCAAAAAGTTGATGAATTTTTAAACTTCACAAACTTGGATTTCACACCCTAAACATCCGAGCTGCCCACTAATGGTATGTACAGCCTGTGCCTGATGTTTGGTTCCCTTTTAAAGGGAATCGGTCACCAGGTTTTTGCCATCTAACTGGATAGCAGCATAATGTATGGGCAAGAGACAATGATTCCAGCGATGTGTCACTTACTGGGCTGCTTAGTGTAGTTTAATGATAATCCACTGCTGATTAATCAAGGATTTTATTAAGAGGAATACTTGGCGTGCTGCCAGGTAGTCCAGCATATTCATGAGCTCTGTATAACTGCCAGATCTGCAGCAGAGAAAACATTGATTTTTATCAATAATGGCAGCAACCAGCTCAGAAAGTGACACATCACTGGTATCAGGGTCTGTGTCTCTACATCATGCTGCTCTACAATGAATGAGCAAAACCTGGTGACAGATTCTCTTTAAATGTATATTTTGTCTCCCATTGTTTTATATGCGGTCTCTTTACTTTGAAGATACTCGTTCACTCATTAAAAAAAAATCTGTTTCCTCACAATCTTGAATGTAAAATAAATGTTCTACATTTGATATTCGCCGATCGTGTCCGTTAATACTAGCATCTTTTCTTGACTCAAAGACTTCTTTAAACAGTATTTCGGACAATGTGTGGTCGCATATAATTCCCAGACCAGGGTCCCTATAGGTGCTGGTTCCATATAAATGTGTAAGACAAGCGCACCTCTGTAAAATTATAGGCAGAAGCAGTGACTGAATTCCTTGACTTAATGAACAGTGTTGTAATTCTTCTGTGGTTTTCCTTTTTATTCTAGGATATGTTTTTCAAATACACATGGAACAATTTCCTTCACACACAAGTGGAAATCTGCATTGCGTTGATTCTCGCTAGTCCGTGTGAGAATACAGACAGCACGATTAGCGAGCAGAATGCAACGGGAGACCACATCTTATTAAAACATGTATGTCCCAATTCTGCCACTTTTATGATTTGTCTCCTGTCCTGCCACAAAAATGTTCTTATTCGTCTCTAAATTCTTTCAGCTCTTTTTGAAATGCCACTTAATAGACCGAATACTTGAAGCATGGGCCTTGAATGAAAAACGACAGTAAGTAGTCTTTTTAATTCTTGAAAGTGCAGATATGACACAACTGTACAGCTGCCTCCACACACCTCACCTTCCCCTTTCCATTTTTCAACCTGCACTTTATAATGTAGGTGTATGTACCGTATTTTTTGGATTGTAAGACACACTTTTCCTCCCAAAAATTTGGGAGGAAAATGAGTAGTAGTGCGTCTTAAAATCCGAATATAGCTTACTGGGGGGGGCTGTCTGTTCTGCGACCGGGTGCGTTTGGGCGTCCGGCTGCCTCTCTGTCCTGGTGGGCGGGCTGCCTGCCTCTCTGTCCTGGTGGGCGGGCTGCCTGCCTCTCTGTCCTGGTGGGCGGGCGGGTGGCTGTACAGACTGCGGTGGCTGTGCGGTGAGTGTCCCAGTGTGTCCGTGGTCCCGGTTCAAATGATGGCGCCGGGAGTCAGCATGTGCGCAGATGGAGCCCTTCGATGAGAGCTCAATCTGCGCATGCGCCACTCCAGGCGCCATCATTTGAACTGGGACCGCGGACACACTGGGCCACTCACCACACCGGCCTGCTCCAATACTGACCCGCCGCTGCTGCTGCCACTACTGACCCTCTGGCGCTACAGACCACAGCTGCCACCACAACCTCTGTCTCCTGTGACCCGCTTCACCCCAACTGCTGCCTCCCTCCGGTAAGACAACACCTGAGTATAAGACGGACCCCATTTTTATTTTTTTTATTTTTAAATTTAGGGTGTATCTTATAATTCGTTGCGTCTTATAAAACGAAAAATACGGTAATGTGTTGAATTCATTCTTGGAGGTGTTCTCCCCCCTGCCCCCCCTCCCCCCACTCGGCCACTTTAGTCAATATAACTGTATCAGGGCTTGTTCTTGTATTTTTTGCTAATGTTGACAGATCAAAGCTGTTGATTTTGTTAGTTTATCACATCTCTCCGATTTCTTTGTCGCTCCTAATTGGGAGACCCAGACAATTGGGGTGTATAGCTACTGCCTCCGGAGGCCACACAAAGTACTACACTTAAAAGTGTAAGGCCCCTCCCCTTCTGGCTATACACCCCCCCCCGTGGGATCACGGGCTCCTCAGTTTTATGCTTTGTGCGAAGGAGGCCAGACATCCACGCATAGCTCCACTGTTTAGTCAGCAGCAGCTGCTGACTATGTCGGATGGAAGAAAAGAGGGCCCATACGAGGGCCCCCAGCATGCTCCCTTCTCACCCCACTTTCTGTCGGCGGTGTTTGTTAAGGTTGAGGTACCCATTGCGGGTACGGAGGCTGGAGCCCACATGCTGATTCCTTCCCCATCCCCATTAGGGCTCTGGGTGAAGTGGGACTTTACCGGTCTCCGGGCACTGAGGCCGTGCTCCATCCACAGCCCCTGGAGGATCTGCTGGATACGGAGCGGAGTTTCCTCAGGGACAGGACCCTGCTCCATCAAGGTACTCCGTGTCCCCGTGCTTATCGCATGCACACTGCAGCATTGCTGGGTGTGTTAGTGCGCCGGGGTAAACAGCGCTGCTGCGCTTGTGCCGTTACTCACTACAGCTCTGCTGAGTGAGGTGACTTAGTACGATCGGCCGATCCGGCCGCGGGGGTCAGTTTTTACTGCGTCGCGGCTGGGATTTGTGGTGCGCCGGGGACTTCCGCGCTGGCCGTGCATATATGACGGCCGCGCTAGATTACTACAGTCCCCGGCTTTTGCGGCCTAGTTCGTATCGTTCCCGCCCCCAGACCTGCCAGTCAGGAGGAGGGCGGGACGCTGTACAGACCAGCAGCGCTAAGAGCTGGAGTCTGTTTTACATACTCCAGCCCTCACACTAGGCACAGTGGGACGCAGTTTCCCGCACTTTTGTTTGTGACGCCCACGGTCCGCCCCTCTTCACAGGACGCCGGCAGCCATTCCTGCCTGCACGCTGAGCTGCAGAGGGGAGACGGGGAGACTCAGACAAGGGATTCTACGACCTCACACCCGCTTTTCAGCGGGCGGTAAGCAGCCCTCAAGGGCTCTCCCCCACTTGTGCCATAGTGTACTTTGTATTTTGGCTGGCAATACTTTGCACTGTACAGTCGCTGGTGATTTTCTGCTATATACCCTCCTTAGATTTCTCAAGGAGACAACAGCATGTCGTCCGCAAAAAGCAAAAGTGCCAAGGCACGGACTTTATATGCTGCTTGTACCGCATGTGGGGCTACTCTACCGGCAGGTTCCACTGACCCCCATTGTGTGCAGTGCTCGGCCCCTGTGGCAATTGCTCAGCCGGGGCCGCTGCTAGAGGTGACCCAGGGAGAACCACCTGTGAATGCTGTCCAGGTGACAGGGACGGAGTTTGCAGCTTTTGCTGACAGATTGTCTATGACTATGTCTAAAATTCTTGAAACATTGCAGTCTAGACCAGTAACTCAGACCATGGGCACTGTTGATTCATTGCCACCTTGTCCCCCTCAGCTGGACCACTTCCTAGCTCCGGGGGTGTCACATGCACCCCAGGGTGACGGCTCTGACTCGGACGACAGTCCCAGACAACCTAAGCGGGCTCGCTATGAGCGACCCTCAACTTCATCACACTGGTCAGGGTCCCAGCGGGACGACTCTCTGTGTGATGAGGCGGATGTAACTGATCAGGAGTCTGATGCTGGGGCCGCTCTCAATCTAGATACCCCGGATGGTGACGCCATAGTGAATGATCTTATAGCGTCCATCAATAAGATGTTAGATATTTCTCCACCAGCTCCTCTTGCGGAGGAGGCAGCTTCACAGCAGGAGAAATTCCAGGTATCCCAAGCGTAAATTAAGCACTTTTCTGGACCACTCTGACTTTAGAGACGCAATCCAGAAACACCACGCTTATCCAGATAAGCGTTTTTCCAAACGGCTTAAAGATACACGCTATCCTTTTCCCCCTGACGTGGTCAAGGGCTGGACACAGTGTCCCAAGGTGGACCCTCCAATCTCCAGGCTTGCAGCCAGATCTCTAGTTGCAGTGGAAGATGGGGCGGCACTTAAAGATGCCAATGACAGACAGATGGAGCTCTGGTTAAAATCCATCTATGAAGCGATTGGAGCGTCGTTGGCGCCAGCATTCGCAGCCGTATGGGCACTCCAAGCTATTTCAGCTGGCCTTACACAGGTCGACACGGTCACACGTACATCTGCTCCGCAGGTGGCACCCTTGACCTCTCAAATGTCTGCATTCGCATCTTACGCGATTAATGCTGTCCTAGACTCTACGAGCCGTACGGCGGTGGCGTCAGCCAACTCTGTGGTTTTACGCAGAGCCCTGTGGTTGAGAGAATGGAAGGCAGATTCTTCTTCCAAGAAGTGCTTAACCAGTTTGCCTTTTTCTCGTGACCGATTGTTTGGTGAGCGTTTGGATGAAATCATTAAACACTCCAAGGGTAAGGATTCATCCTTACCTCAGCCCAGACAAAACAAACCCCAACAGAGGAGGGGACAGTCTGGTTTTCGGTCCTTTCGAGGCTCAGGCAGGTCCCAATTCTACTCGTCCAAAAGGACTCAAAAGGATCAGAGGGGCTCAGATTGTTGGCGGACTCAATCACGCCCAAAAAAGCCAGCCGGAAGAACCGTTACCAAGACGGCTTCCTCATGACTCTCAGCCTCCTCTCTCCGCATCCTTGGTCGGTGGCAGGCTCTCCCGCTTTGGCGACATTTGGCTGTCACAGGTCAAAGACCGTTGGGTGAGAGACATTCTGTCTCACGGGTACAGGATAGAGTTCAGCTCTCGTCCTCCAACTCACTTCTTCAGAACTTCCCCACCGCCCGACCGAGCCGATGCTCTGCTACAAGCGGTGTCCGCTCTAAAGGCGGAAGGAGTGGTGACTTCTGTTCCTCTTCAGGAACAAGGTCACGGTTTTTACTCCAATTTGTTTGTGGTGCCAAAGAAAGACGGGTCGTTCCGTCCCGTCCTGGATCTAAAGCTGCTCAACAAACACGTAAAAACCAGGAGGTTCCGGATGGAATCTCTCCGCTCCGTTATCGCCTCAATGTCTCAAGGAGATTTCCTAGCATCAATAGACATCAAGGATGCTTATCTCCACGTGCCAATTGCGCCAGAGCATCAGCGTTTTCTACGCTTCGTTATAGGAAGCGAACACCTGCAGTTCGTAGCTCTACCTTTCGGGCTGGCGACAGCCCCTCGGGTCTTCACCAAGGTCATGGCAGCAGTAGTAGCAGTCCTGCACTCGCAAGGTCACTCCGTGATCCCGTATTTGGACGATCTACTTATCAAGGCACCCTCTCAAGAGGCATGCCAACACAGCCTGAACGTGGCACTGAAGACTCTCCAGAGTTTCGGGTGGATTATCAACTTTTCAAAGTCAAATCTAACCCCGACCCAATCACTAACATATCTTGGCATGGAGTTTCATACTCTCTCAGCGATAGTGAAACTTCCACTGGACAAACAGTGCTCGCTACAGATAGGGGTGCAATCTCTCCTTCAGGGCCAGTCGCACCCCTTGAGGCGCCTCATGCACTTCCTAGGGAAGATGGTAGCAGCAATGGAAGCAGTTCCTTTTGCGCAGTTTCATCTGCGTCCACTACAATGGGACATTCTCCGCCAATGGGACGGGAAGTCGACGTCCCTCGACAGGGAGGTCTCCCTCTCTCAGGCAGCCAATGAATCTCTCCGGTGGTGGCTTCTTCCCACCTCATTGTCAAAAGGAAAGTCGTTCCTACCCCCATCCTGGGCGGTGGTCATGACAGATGCGAGTCTATCAGGGTGGGGAGCAGTGTTTCTCCACCACAGGGCTCAAGGTACGTGGACTCGGAAAGAGTCCACCCTTCAGATCAATGTTCTGGAGATCAGAGCAGTCTATCTTGCCCTACAAGCCTTCCAACAGTGGCTGGAAGGCAAGCAGATCCGAATTCAGTCGGACAACTCCACAGCGGTGGCATACATCAACCACCAAGGGGGAACACGCAGTCGGCAAGCCTTCCAGGAAGTCCGGCGGATTATGACGTGGGTGGAAGACACGGCATCCACCATATCCGCAGTTCACATCCCAGGCGTAGAAAACTGGGAAGCAGACTTTCTCAGTCGCCAGGGCATGGACGCAGGGGAATGGTCTCTTCAACCGGACGTGTTTCAGGAGATCTGTCGCCGCTGGGGGATGCCGGACGTCGACCTGATGGCGTCACGGCACAACAACAAGGTCCCGGTTTTCATGGCACGGTCTCACGATCACCGAGCTCTGGCGGCAGACGCCTTAGTTCAAGATTGGTCGCAGTTCCGGCTACCGTATGTGTTCCCACCTCTGGCATTGTTGCCCAGAGTGCTCCGCAAAATCAGGTCCGACTGCCGCCGCGCCATTCTCGTCGCTCCAGACTGGCCAAGGAGGTCGTGGTACCCGGATCTGTGGCACCTCACGGTAGGCCATCCGTGGGCACTACCAGACCGTCCAGACTTGCTGTCTCAAGGGCCGTTTTTCCATCTGAATTCTGCGGCCCTGAACCTGACTGTGTGGCCATTGAGTCCTGGATCCTAGCGGCCTCAGGTTTATCTCATGAAGTGGTTGCCACCATGAGACAGGCTAGGAAGCCATCCTCCGCCAAGATCTACCACAGGACGTGGAGGATATTCCTATCTTGGTGCTCTGCTCAGGGAGTTTCTCCCTGGCCTTTTGCATTGCCTACTTTTCTTTCCTTCCTGCAGTCTGGGTTGGAAAAAGGTTTGTCGCTTGGCTCCCTTAAGGGTCAAGTCTCCGCGCTATCCGTATTTTTTCAGAAACGCCTGGCGCGACTTCCTCAGGTACGCACGTTCCTGCAAGGGGTTTGTCATATCGTCCCCCCTTACAAGCGGCCGTTGGAGCCCTGGGACCTGAACAAGGTTCTAATTGCTCTCCAAAAGCCGCCTTTCGAGCCTATGAAGGAGGTTTCCCTTTCTCGTCTTTCACAGAAAGTGGCCTTTCTAGTGGCGGTCACGTCTCTTCGGAGAGTGTCCGAGCTGGCGGCGTTATCATGCAGATCTCCATTCCTGGTGTTTCACCAGGACAAGGTAGTTCTGCGTCCAATTCCAGAATTTCTTCCCAAGGTGGTATCTTCCTTTCATCTCAATCAAGATATCACTTTACCGTCTTTGTGTCCGCATCCAGTTCACCAATTTGAAAAAGGTTTGCATTTATTGGATCTGGTGAGAGCACTCAGGATCTACATTTCCCGCACGGCGCCTCTGCGCCGCTCGGATGCACTCTTTGTCCTTGTCGCTGGTCAGCGTAAAGGGTCGCAAGCTTCCAAATCCACCCTTGCGCGTTGGATCAAGGAACCAATTCTTCACACCTACCGTTCTGCTGGGCTTCCGATTTCCATCAGGACTGAAGGCCCATTCTACCAGAGCCGTGGGTGCGTCCTGGGCATTACGGCACCAGGCTACGGCTCAGCAGGTGTGCCAGGCGGCTACCTGGTCGAGTCTGCACACTTTTACCAAGCAATTATCAGGTGCATACCTACGCTTCGGCGGATGCCGGCCTAGGTAGACAAGTCCTTCAGGCGGCGGTGGCTCACCTGTAGGAAAGGGCTGTTTGACGGCCCTATCACGAGGTATTCTTTTACCCACCCAGGGACTGCTTTTGGACGTCCCAATTGTCTGGGTCTCCCAATTAGGAGCGACAAAGAAGAAGGGAATTTGGTTTACTTACCGTAAATTCCTTTTCTTCTAGCTCCAATTGGGAGACCCAGCACCCGCCCTGTTTTCTTAGGAAGTTTGTTTTTTTCGGGTGCACATGTTGTTCATGTTGAACAGTTCAGTTCTCCGAGGTTGTTTCTCGGGTTGAATTTGTATTTAAAACAGTTATTGGCTTTCCTCCTTCTTGCTTTTGCACTAAAACTGAGGAGCCAGTGATCCCACGGGGGGGTGTATAGCCAGAAGGGGAGGGGCCTTACACTTTTAAGTGTAGTACTTTGTGTGGCCTCCGGAGGCAGTAGCTATACACCCCAATTGTCTGGGTCTCCCAATTGGAGCTAGAAGAAAAGGAATTTACGGTAAGTAAACAAAATTCCCTTCTTTGTGACTAGTGCGCTGGCAAAAAAATGTAAAAACCAGAAAAAACAAAACTCTATCATGTTAGTGGTTGATGGCATCATAGTCCTTTTATATGCATTAGTGTGTACATTATGGGCTAGATGGTGACATGTACCCAGGCCTGTGCATATGTTTATATGTTGTATTTCTTTTCCTTCTTAGGTCAGAAGGAGGACAGCGGTACGGATATATGGGACACTTGACAAGAATTGCAAATTGTATAGTCCACAGCATTGAAAAGGGGCCAAACAGTACACTAGCACATCAACTTATTAAAGGTATCTTATTCAGTTGGTTTGGGTCGGCCTGTTTTCAGATGTTTTAGATTCTTGTAACTGTGTATAAACTGTATGAGTTTATTATCACACAGGTAGAAGAAAAGACCGGGTTTATGCCGCGCTGAAAACCACTGATGCGTGTAAATTAAAAGATTTCCTTTTTATTGGATAGTTCCTACGCGTTTCAGAGACATCCGTCTCCTTCCTCAGGAAAAGAAATCATCCTGAGGAAGGAGACGGATGTCTCTGAAACGCGTAGGAACTATCCAATAAAAAGGAAATCTTTTAATTTACACGCATCAGTGGTTTTCAGCGCGGCATAAACCCGGTCTTTTCTTCTACCTGTGTGATACAAAATTCCTCTCCCGGGGCTTGCAGCTAAACCACCAGGCACTCACAGGCTATCAAAAGGGGTTGTGACTGGCACAACCTCACCAGGTGAGTGCTTCTTTGTCTTGTTTGTCCACCCTCATACCGGGTAAGACCCTATTGCGCTTTTTCCCCTTTACAGTTTTACAAGGTCTCTGTATGAGTTTATAGCAGTCTATATACCTTGGATCAGTGTGGACCTCCCCTTTGTGTTTATATATGGCTCCCTGACTTGGGTGTTGTAATTTAACATCCCCGGTTTTTATTTTTCAAAAGAGAAGCTGCAGCCACACAAATACCCGGCAGTAGTTTACTCCACTCACCCCAGTGAAAACGTAGGTAAATCAGCGTGAGAAAGGGCGGCATCTGCAAGTTCAGCATTTGTCCAAATGCTAATTGGCATGTATGTGCCCCTTTAGGCTAAGTTCACACGTCTGTTATTTTGCATCAATCACAATCCGTCGCCTTGAGGAATTATGGTATCCTGGAAAATTATTTATTATTCTTTGTCGCTCCATTGGGAGACCCAGACAATTGGGTGTATAGCTTCTGCCTCCGGAGGCCACACAAAGTACTACACTAAAAGTGTAAAGCCCCTCCCCTTCTGCCTATACACCCCCCGTGCATCACGGGCTCCTCAGTTTTTATGCTTTGTGCGAAGGAGGCTGACATCCACGCATAGCTCCACAGCTTAGTCAGCAGCAGCTGCTGACTAGGTCGGATGGAAGAAAAGAGGGCCCATAACAGGGCCCCCAGCATGCTCCCTTCTCACCCCACTTTGTCGGCGGTGTTTGTTAAGGTTGAGGTACCCATTGCGGGTACACAGGCAGGAGCCACATGCTGTTTTCCTTCCCCATCCCTTATGGGCTCTGGGTGAAGTGGGATCCGAATCGGTCTCCAGGCACGGGGACCGTGCTCCTCCGCAGCCCCTGGGGAATCTGCTGGATAGGAGCCGGGTATTGTCAGGGACAAGGCCCTGCTACTGTGAGGTACTCTGTGTCCCCGTGGGGACCGCGCATGGAGCGCTTGTGCCATACACATTGCAGCACTGCTGGGTGTGTCAGTGCGCCGGGGACTACCGCGCGGCCGCGCTTAT
>NC_134362.1:78132177-78160304 GCF_048569485.1 Anomaloglossus baeobatrachus
TTTAAGAGGTCGTCCAGTCTAAAGGCCCCGTCACACTAAGCAACATCGCTAGCAACATCGCTGCTAACGAACAACTTTTGTGACGTTGCTAGCGATGTTGCTGTGTGTGACATCCAGCAACAACCCGGCCCCTGCTGTGAGGTCGTTTGTTGTTGCTGAATGTCCTGGGCCATTTTTTAGTTGTTGCTGTCCCGCTGTGAAGCACAGATCGCTGTGTGTGACAGCGAGACAGCAACAACTAAATGTGCAGGCAGCAGGAGCCGGCTTCTGCAGAGGCTGGTTACCAATGTAAACATCGGGTAACCAAGAAGCCCTGTCCTTGGTTACCCAATATTTACCTTTGTTACCAGCCTCCGCCGCTCTCACTGCCTGTGCTGCCGACTCCTGCTCTGTGCACATGTAGCTAGCTGCAGGACACATCGGGTTAATTAACCTGATGTGTGCTGCAAGTAGGAGAGCAGGGAGCCAGCGCTAAGCATTGTGCGCTGCTCCCTGCTCTGTGCACATTTAGCTGCAGCATACATCGGGTAATTAACCCGATGTGTGCTGTAACTAGGAGAGCAGGGAGCCAGCGCTAAGCATTGTGCGCTGCTCCCTGCTCTCTGCACGTGTAGCTCCGTGCGGTGGTAACCAAGGTAAATATCGGTTTGGTTACCGATATTTACCTTAGTTACCAAGCGCAGCATCTTCCACGCGGCGCTGGGGGCTGGTCACTGGTTGCTGGTGAGCTCACCAGCAACTCGTGTAGCCACGCTCCAGCGATCCCTGCCAGGTCAGGTTGCTGGTGGGATCGCTGGAGCATCGCAGTGTGACAGCTCACCAGCAACCTCCTAGCAACTTACCAGCGATCCCTATCGTTGTTGGGATCGCTGGTAAGTTGCTTAGTGTGACGGTACCTTAAATCTACAAGTCTGTAGTCACTATGTCACTTTATGTGACTGCAGACTTGTGAATCCTCACATCACCCACACTGTGCGCGGAGTGGATATCCTGGTGTCAGACGGGGGATCAGTGGTCATGTGGCCGAAAATATGTGATATGCAGACTTCCAGCCAGAATCCGACTAGAGGAGAGAGTCCTTGCCTAATACACTTGCATTCAGTAAGACATGTCCATCTAGTCGGAATACGTCTGTGAATCTGAATATCACATACTCGTGACCACATGACCATCGCAGTCACATAGGGTCTGCAGACTTGTGGATTTAGACTGAACAACCCCTATAAGAAAATACATTTTATTCAGCTCTGCAGCCAGTATTCCATGATGTGACCAGTTTAACATGCTCAAACTGGTGAAAGGCCCTCTTTAAAATAGGAGAACAGGCCACATTGACTTAAAAAGGAGCCAGACAAGGGGGTGATCCATGTAACACAATCTCCTAACACCAGGACTCAAGCTGTCCCAGGTCATGTTTTATGGATTTTCAATAGGGAAAATACCTGGAGTTATGGAAAATCTGTGCCATTCAGCTGTCTACAGTCAAAATGACCACTCGGGGGTGAATAGGGTGGCTATGATGATAGTTTGGCTGGGCGTTTTCTTTTTTTATATGCATCTTATTTTTTATTTTTTTTTTTGCTTATGTGCATATGCCAGCTCTGCCATCCCGGATAACAGGACAATCAAGTGAATATTAGTTTTCACAATAACAATGCTGCTGCAGCGTCTCCATTCCCTACATAGCACTTCTGCAGAATCCGTCCTGTTGTGAATACGTTTTCCAGTTTGGGGCTCCCTCTTGTGGTCAGTGCTGGCGATGCAGTTGATGTGTGGAGCGAAAGCTACACACCTGTGGAGGACTGGCAATCACGGTCAGATTGGGCTATTTAAATGAGTAGCTTTCTCTTGTTACTTGCCGGTGGTCAATTGCTCCTGTGTGTTAAGGACTTTCTGTAACCACCTCTGCTCACTTGCAGAACTCCTCTCAGATAAGTGGTCTTTGTACCTCTGCTGTTTGTTTTCCACTTTCTTGTTGCTTTCTCTGCTTTGATACTAATGCATGGTTCCTATTTTGTTTGGGTGGAGTTCGTGGTGGAATGGGATCATTCCCTGCTGGGAGTGTCTGTATACTTAGCTCCATGATTCTGCATGGTACTGTGTTTGTCATGCTTGGTATTAATTCAGTCCCTCATCTGTATTTGTGTTTTTGAATCCCTGTAACATCAGAGTACTGATACAGTGGGGGAGATGTTCTGTGACCTCAGGATTTTTCCATATCAGTAGTGCTGGTATATATTAGGGTTTTTACGGCTGCAGACAGTTGCTCTTTCCTATAAAGACAGTTTGGGCCTCACCTTTGCTGAATCTGTCTTTTCTGGCTTTGTATTGCATTTTTCTATATCACCGTAGCCTTTACATGTGGGGGGCTATCTATCTTTGGGGACAACTCCGAGGCAGATTAGCTTTCTTATATTTCTATCTGTGAGATTATTTAGTTCTCCGGCTTTGTCGAGGCGTCCAGGTCATCGTAGGCTTGTCCCACGGCTACTGTTTGTTGTGTGTCAGGATTAGGTCTGCAGTCCGTTAAGTTTCCAGCCACTCTGTTTTTTGATCCTCCTCGGTCCCTGAATCATAACACTGTCCAAAACATACATAATAGACGTAAAATTTATCCTGCAAGCTAAACCCTAACAAGGTGTTTTTTTTCAAAGGCCCTCGGGGCAGTGTGAATTTATTTTTTTCGCATTAAATATATGTGTGCAAAATTTTAGAGCCATATTTCTGCAGATTCATCTCATGACAGAACTTTCTAAAGATCGTGGCATGTTACAAAAGAGAACCAATCACATACTGCCAATAACCTCTACTGCAAATCCGCCCTGAGTGCAGGATCAGAAAAACTAATCTCCGATTCTTATAAAGAAGTTATTATCTGTATCCATGATGTGTGAGCGGGTAACATGACGTCTGTAATGGACAGAAGTTGGTTCTAGCTGTAGTAATATCTCAAAAAAAATTAGGACACGAACAATTCTGCTGCAATGAAAGCAATGATTTGCTATGGATGCACCTGAAGCTCACCTCTGTGTTCTTCGGTTTCTTTAATGGGATCTGGTAGGTTGATCTTGGGCCAAGGTGGTTCAGATAAGGAAGTCTTTGGGATGTAGCTGAAAATGATTGCGTTACATTAGCCCAAATACTGCACAAGTATAACCATAAAAATATTACAACGCTGTGTACAAAACTAAAATGGTAAGAAGTCAGAATTCCCATCCACATGTCCTCAGAGATTCCAGGTTCAGCACCAGACCTCACAATATCATAGCAAAACGGACCCAGGTGGTGCTCAGTATCTATAAATAACCAGGATAAGTAAGGTGTATAGCAAAGAAATAAAATCCTGAAAAAACATAGGCACTCACCGGATAACTTTCATATTGACTTTATTCCATAATAAATTATTTTATGATTATCAACAGTCAGCCTAAGAGCTCCTTCTCACAGAGTCTGCATTGGGCCCTTTTGTGTCCCATGTGATGCTTCTACAGGTCCCACCATTATTACTTCTATCTCTTCAGGTATAGTATCCTACATCATTTCAGAAGGTATATATCAAAATAGATTTTGAATATTTTGACATTGCCTGTAGCAGATGGGTAATCGTGAGGGTACTTGGCATTTAGGGGATTATCGTTAGAGGTGAAGAATATTTATGATGGCCACTACTGTTGGTACCTTGTGGAGCAAGTTAATCGTTTTTTAGCCCTCGTCTTTTGGATTCTTGTGCTCTCCCATAAAGAATTATCTCCCATAAAAAAAATACTGGTATTTGGTATATATTGCAGGTCTTCCTGTGGTTTTACAAGCCACCTTTCTTTCTATGGGTATGTAGCAATTGGAGCTGATGATCTCTTTAAGGTGGTGTCACATACAGCGACGACGACAACGACATCGCTGCTAAGTCGCCATTTTCTGCGACGTAGCAACGACCTCAACAGTGACGTCGCTGTGTGTGACACATAACGATCAGACCCCTGCTGCAAGATCGCTGCTCGCTCTTGAATATTGCAGGTCATTTTTTGATCGCTGCTATCCCGCTGCGCCACATGCATCCTTGTGTTTGACACCGCAGCAGCGACGGTCGCGACGACAATGAGAGGCAGTGACGTAGGACTGAAGGCAGGACAAGGGTGTGTTTTTGCGGTGTATTTTACAAAGCCCCCACGACTCCGATTGGTGGTCACAACAGCGTTCCGATTCGGTAACTTGCCGAAGGCGTTACAGTGATTTCATTCTTTAAGTTCCATTCTTTGTTCCACGTAGTAGAGTCTCTGTCTGGTGTCGCTAGTGTGTCGTTCTTTGTGTCTTCCTTTGTTTGGCTCGGTCACCCAATCAGGCGCCGCTGTAGTGATCACCAATCGGAACAGAGGGGCGTGAAAAAGGCAACGCAAAGGCGCTGTAGCGATCACCAATCGGAACAGAGGGGCGTGAAAAGAGGCAACGCAAAACATGTCTAGGGGTAAACACCACGCCTCTATCAAAGTCTGAGTCGTCGCACAGCGACGCATGTGACACGTCCCAACAACTGTTGAGGTCGCTATGATCGCTGCTCCGTCGCTGCTTAAAATTAAATGTTTGACAGCTAACTAGCGATCATGTAAGGTCGCTGTTACGTCACAGGAAATGGTGACGTAACAGCGACGTCGTTGTTGTGTGTGAACCCAGCTTTAGAGTTGACAGGCCATTCTTTGAGTGGGGATATGCCATAAACATTCTAGGTAAAAATATCCCTTTAAGTTGTAGAACTGGTGGAGGAAGGTTGAACTAGATGGACCTAGGTCTTTTTTCAACCTTAGTAACTATGTAAGGTTGGAGGTCTCACTTGTTGTCCACTACTTCTACATTGATTACCTATCCTAACGATAGGCCAATGTAAAAGTAGAGGACAACCCCTTTAAACTGCCATATGATCCCAGCCATTTCAAGAAGTACTATAGATCATAATGGGGAAAGGCAGAAGCAAGGTTTCTGGGGGTGCAACTGCGGCTAAATACCAATGCAGTAATAATTTACTATGGTGGCATTAGTAACAAATGGTAAAACGTGGTACCCCAGTGAAATGTGGGTCCCCCCACATATGAATCTCATCTGATCTGAATAGTGGCTATGTATGGCAGCATCATTTACAAAAACCCAGAGGTTTCAGGAGACAACGCCTTTAAGAAGAGCGATGGAAATCATTCTCCAAGTGATTTCGCCAGACACATTACCATATTAATAAGACTGAAGTCGTTCTTCGAGTAGCAGATATTGTTAATTCCGAGAAAACTATTGAAAGATGAAGAGATGACATTTACCTAGGCTGCAGGGACGAACTCTGGGAGCTCATACACCGGAGGGACGGCCGGAGCAATGACACTGAAAGGGAGAAGATGGGATTTAATTAAAACAAGAAGCATCATGGGACAATAAAAGACTGGAACATTATAGCTGCTCATAGATTTCACATTTTCGGACCAAGACTCAATTTGTCAACATATGTCTCTCAATCCCCCATACATAACCACGATTGTCTGACTGTGATTTGTGTTTAGCTCGTCTCTTTTCAGAACAAAAAGGATCAGCCATATTGAAATCCAACAGCCTGATCATTCATCTCTCAAACCACCTCCATGGGGTGATGAGAGTGATGGCAGATCCATACACATTAAAATCGCTGGCAGATCCCGCAGGAAAACCAGATTTGGTTGAGGTTAATAGATTTGATCTTAAATAGTAACTACTAAACATGAGTTAATGCATTTGCAGGACCCTGGTAAAGCAGCCACATCAGTATTATGTGGGCATTGAATTGCTTCCTTTCCACCAACATGCCAGACGCTTTTTCTGATTTGTAGGCCCAACGGACTTCATTACTGTGGCATGACACATGTATGATGTTGTGCCTACTAAATTAGAAAAAGCACTGGGAATGCTGGCAGGTAGGAGGCGCTTCACCAGCAAATTGATTAACTCCTCTCTAGTAAATGCACTTGATGTATGCACAAATTATATATTATATATTTTATCATCTGTGACCTCAGGAGTTTTCCATATCAGTAGTGCTGGTATATATTAGGGTTTTTATGGCTGCAGACAGTTGCTCTTTCCTATAAAGACAGTTTGGGCCTCACCTTTGCTGAATCTGTCTTTTCTGGCTTTGTATTACACTTTTCTATATCACTGTAGCCTTTACATGTGGGGGGGCTATCTATCTATCTTTGGGGACAACTCTGAGGCAGATTAGCTTTCTTACATTTCTATCTGTGAGATTTAGTTCTCCGGCTTTTTCGAGGCGTCCAGGTCATCGTAGGATTGTTACTAAATATAAATTTTATATATATATAATTGAAGAAAAAAAAAAACTCAGTGGAAAGAAGCGTTTTAATCTAAGATACAGTACCTTGCAAAAGTATTCGTCCCCTTTGAATTTTTCAACCTTTTCCCATATTTCAGGCTTCAAACAAAGATAATGTTAATTTTATGGTGAAGAATTAACAAGTGGGACACAATTGTGAAGTTGAGAAGAAAAAACTGTGGAGAGAAAGCGCAAAATAGGGTCTTACCCTAATATGTACGGGGTGGAGGGGGGGAGTGAAACTACTCACCAATTGTAGTTGTGAGAGTCACAACAACTGTAATCGCATGTAGAATTGATCAAAGGCTGCAGCCACCCAGAAACGGCAGATAACAGGGAGAAGTGGAGAGGGGCATTCAAATGCCGCGCCAAAAGATCACTATTCAGATGATCAGATTAATGTATCTTTATTTTCATCCAGGTCTACGCGTTTCAAGAGCTTCTGCCCCCTTCCTCAGGACAGTCAAGTACAAAGACAAACATCAAATCTCAATTGTGAAGTTGAATGAAATGTATTGCTTATTTTAAACTTTTTTAAAAAGTAAATAACTGAAAATTGGGGCGTGCAATATTATTCGTCCCCTTTAAGTTAATAGTTTGTAGCGCCTCCTTTTGCTGCGATTACAGCACAAGTCACTTGTGGTATGTGTCTATCAGTTTTGCACATCGAGAGACTGAAATTCTTGCCCATTCTTCCTTTGCAAACAGCTGGAGCTGAGCGAGGTTGGATGGAGAGTGTTTGTGAACAGCTCTTTCCACAGATTCTTGATTGGATTCAGGTCTGGACTTTGACTTGGCCATTCTAACACCTGGATACATTTATTTGTGAACCATTCAATTGTAGATTTTGCTTTATGTTTGGGATCTTTGTCTTGTTGGAAGACAAATCTCCGTCCCAGTCTCAGGTCTTTTGCAGACTCCAACAGGTTTTCTTCAAGAATGGTCTTGTATTTGGCTCCATCCATCTTCCCATCAATTTTAACCATCTTCCCTGTCCCTGCTGAAGAAAAACAGGCCCAAACCATGATGCTGCCACCACTATGTTTGACAGTGGGGATGGTGTGTTCAGAGTGATAAGCTGTGTTGCTTTTACACCAAACATATCCTTGGCATTGTGCCCAAAAACATCGATTTTGGTTTGATCTGAGCAGAGCCCCTTCTTCCACATGTTTGGTGTGTCTCCCAGGTGGCTTGTGGCAAACTTTAAACAACACTTTTTATGGATATCTTTGAGAAATGGCTTTCTCCAAATAATATTGCACGCCCCACTTTTCAGTTATTTATTTTTTACAAAAGTTTAAAATAAGCAATCAATTTCGTTCAACTTCACAATTGTGTCCCACTTGTTCACCGTTTTATCTTTATGTTTAAAGCCTGAAATGTGGCAAAGGTTGAAAAATTCAAGGGGGCTGAATACTTTCGCAAGGCACTGTATATTACACTTATCAATCACTTTTTGTCTCCTGCACGGATCATTGACTTTTAAAAACTGCTCAAAGCTGTCTACAAATCTGTCTGCAGTGACGGGAGAGACCGAGGGAGAGACCGAGGGAGTATGTGGTGATGCTGCAAAGAATTAGAAGCAGAAAGGCACACCGAGAACTTGCTGAGGCTTTTAGTGTAGGGGCAAAACTGCTAAAAATACATGACAAGTCATTGCAACCAGACATCGTGGTATTCCTCATTTACACAAAACAAAATAACTGCAATGTCCAGTACATTTTCAGAAGAATTTAAATAAAAACAAAAAAAAAAAAAAATTGGCGTTACGAAAGGCGACAAAATTATTACCCGCTCCACCACTATCGTAATTGCAGCCCCAAAAAAACCCCACACTTATTGCTCTATAGGACTTGGAATATCCATTGTAATCTCTGGACAACCAGTTGATTTCAAGGGGTTACCATGTAATGGACTGTGGAGAACAGAGGAGTGTTATCAACTCAGCTTCACTTAATAAAGCTAAGATGTAATACCAGACACAGACAATGCACCAGAGTGGCGCTGTTTCTGGAAGCCATGGTTTGCTAGCCTAGCAATGGAGATAGGAGCACCATTGATTTTGGAAACACATGGATGGATGATTGAGATATGTGCAACCAGCTCCAGCAGCCTACAGTCAGTAAAGCTGGGTTCACACATAGCGACATCGCTGTTAAGTCACCATTTTCTGTGACGTAACAGCGACCTTGTAAGTCGCTGTTATGATCGCTGCTTAGCTGTCAAACACAGCAGACGCAGCAGCGATCATAACGACGTTGTGCTACATGTGCAGAGAGCAGGGAGCCGCGCACACTGCTTAGCGCTGGCTCCCTGCTCTCCTAGCTACAGTACACATGGGGTTAATTACCCGATGTGTACTGCAGCTACATGTGCAGAGAGCAGGAGCCACGCACACTGCTTAGCGCTGGTTCCCTGCACTCCTTGCTACATTACACATCGGGTTAATTACCCGATGTGTACTGCAGCTACATGTGCACAGAGCAGGAGCCGGCACTGGCAGCGAGGGCGGACGCTGATAACGAAGGTAAATATCGGGTAACCAGGGAAAGGTCTTCCCTTGGTTACCCGATGTTTACCCTGGTTACAGCTTACCGCAGCTGCCAGACGCCGGCTTCTGCTCCCTGCTCGCTTCATTTCGTCGCTCTCTCGCTGTCACACACAGCGATGTGTGCGTCACAGCGGGAGAGTGACGACCAAAAAATGAAGCTGGACATTCAGCAATGACCGGTGACCTCACAGCAGGGGCCAGGTCGTTGCTGGATGTCACACACAGTGACAGCGACAGGATGTCGCTGCAACGTCACAGAAAATGATGACGTAGCAGCGACGTTGTTGTCGCTGTGTGTGACACCACCTTAAGGCCCTGTCACACTAAGCAACATCGCTAGCAACATCGCTGCTAACGAACAACTTTTGTGACGTTGCTAGCGATGTTGCTGTGTGTGACATCCAGCAACAACCTGGCTCCTGCTGTGAGGTCGTTGGTTGTTGCTGAATGTCCTGGGCCATTTTTTAGTTGTTGCTGTCCTGCTGTGAAGCACAGATCGCTGTGTGTGACAGCGAGACAGCAACAACTAAATGTGCAGGCAGCAGGAGCCGGCTTCTGCGGAGGCTGGTAACCACAGTAAACATCGGGTAACCAAGGAGCCCTGTCCTTGGTTACCCGATATTTACCTTCGTTACCAGCCTCCGCCGCTCTCACTGTCAGTGCCGGCTCCTGCTCCTTGCACGTGTAGCAGAGTACACATCGGGTAATTAACCCGATGTGTGCTGTAACTAGGAGAGCAAGGAGCCAGCGCTAAGCATTGTGCGCTGCTCCCTGTTCTCTGCACGTGTAGCTCCGTGCGCTGGTAACCAAGGTAAATATCGGGTTGGTTACCCGATATTTACCTTAGTTACCAAGCGCAGCATCTTCCACGCGGCGCTGGGGGCTGGTCACTGGTTGCTGGTGAGCTCACCAGCAACTCGTGTAGCGACGCTCCAGCGATCCCTGCCAGGTCAGGTTGCTGGTGGGATCGCTGGAGCGTCGCAGTGTGACATCTCACCAGCAACCTCCTAGCAACTTACCAGCGATCCCTATCGTTGTTGGGATCGCTGGTAAGTTGTTTAGTGTGACTGGACCTCTAATAAGAAAGCAGCCATTCCAGAATTTATATTAGAAACTGATGGTCGCCATGATAATATAATGGATTACTTCAGAAGGAAACAGTGGGATTTGGAGAGGTTCATGGACGGGTCACTCAGGATCCAAGAATAGCAATAGATAAGAAGTCAGTATACAGTCAGTGTGGAGCTTCTTATCGGAACATTACTCACATTCTGAGCCAGAAACTACTGCTCAGGCAGGGACAAAGGGAGATATTTCCTGGTAAAAAACAAAACGTTGGAAGCCGTACAGACGGGGACATTACATGTAGAGTTGTAGACGCTCTTCATGACACAATATCTAGCCCTTCATTCTATCCAATACACAGGACATCAGGACAGACTCCAGGCATATAAGGGTCAAAAAAGAAAAGTTAAAATGAAATGACGCCTGATCCAAAGTGTACACCGAATGTAATCAGTGGTGAATTACAAGGGGCCCCTGTATCACAATCACGGGATCTCACAAAGGGTCTCTTACCATCCTGGATGGAGGACTCTACAAACAAGTCATGAAGGTGGTAAATGATAAAGCCGAATGTATATTACACGGTGATCGGAGGATCTCCTTTCAAGCACTCTTAAAAAATGTTACATGAAGGTTTGTCACTAAGGAATCCTAATGCAATCCAAAAGCATAAACCCTAACCTTGTTCAGGCGCTAACTAAACAACATAAAAACTGGCTAAACAGCCCCGGCTGGGCTAGTCCCGGTCCAATCACACAGAAATGGCTACTGTCTACAGAAACTAGGAGTACACAGTCACTGCAGGCTCCTCTCAGGGGTGTATTTTCTCCCTCCCCAGGCTGAGAGGTTGAGGTGAACACCTAGCCGCATTATACCCACGGCTAGCCAGGTTATACCGATGGCTAGCCAGGTTATAGCCACAGCTAGCCAGGTTATAGCCAGGGCCACCCACAGCTAGCCATGTTAGACCCACAGCTAGCCACGTTAGACCCACAGCTAGCCACGTTAGACCCACAGCTAGCCACGTTAGACCCACAGCTAGCCACGTTAGACCCACAGCTAGCCACGTTAGACCCACAGCTAGCCACGTTAGACCCACAGCTAGCCACGTGCAGTTCAGCAGAACCTGTAGTGCTGGGACATAACCCCATCCTACCCGGCTTTCCTAAGTGTACAGCAAGACATGGGTAGAAACATAGACCCTTTCAATAACGTCTTCAAGCAGTACACTACATTCTCAGCCCCCCCCCCCCATCTTGCAAAAGCCTATGGAGTTGGGCTTATAGTTCATTAGACAATGAGTACAACCCCTGGCAAAAAATTATGACCTCCCCTGGCTCTGGAGGATGTTCATTCAGTTGTTTACTTTTGTTTATAAAAAGCAGATCACAGACATGGCACAAAACTAAAGTCATTTCAAATGTCAACTTTCTGGCTTTAAGAAACACTAAAAAAAAAAAAATACGTAATTACTTACCGGTAATGTGTTTTTTCCGAACCCATGACGGCACCACGAGAGGATCCGCCCATCAAGGACAGGAAACCTTCAGGTTAAAAAGTGGCGGTCCTCTCACCGCCTCAGTTTGATTACAGAGCATGAGAGGACCTCCGAAAAAAACAACAGGTTAGTATAAGGCCACCACCAGAAAAATTGTGGAAGGAAGAAAGAAAGGAAGGTGAACCAACCAACAATCCCCAGTGCAGTGTGCGAATATAAGGGTGCAGTCATGGGTTTGGAAAAAACACATTACCGGTAAGTAATTACGCATTTTTTCCCTCACCCTATGACGGCACCACGAGAGAATTACAGCGAAAGGAAAATTTAGGGAGGGACCACAGCCTGTAGAACACGCCTCCCAAAAGGTGAGGTCGGAGAAGGAAAGATCCAACCTATAATGCTTATAAAAGGTCGAGGGTGACGACCACGTAGCAGCTTTACAGATTTGAGCAATGGAAACATCCGCCCGTTCCGCCCAAGAAGATGCTACAGCCCGTGTGGAATGTGCCTTCAGACCCACCGGAACGTCAGCACCCCTAGTCTTGTAAGCTAATGCAATGGCATCCCTAATCCACCTGGCCAGCGTGGACTTGGAACTCTTAACCCCCTTTTGAGGCCCCTGGAAAGAGACAAATAGAGACTTGTCCTTCCTCCAGGAACTGGTGACAAGAAGATACTGGATGAGACAACGACGTACATCCAGACAATGTCAACGCCTTTCCTCCGCACGCGTCGGGTTAGTGCAAAAGGACGGCAACACAATCTCCTGGGACGTATGAAACCGAGAAACCACCTTGGGGAGGTACGCAGGGTCAGGGCACAACACTACCCTATCGTCCAGTATTTGAGTGTAAGGAGGATCAATAGAAAGTGCCTGAATGTCGCTAATACTACGGGCCGAGGTCAGGGCTATCAGGAGGACCGTCTTAAGGGAAAGACATTTAACAGAGATGGAGTCAGTGGGCTCGAACGGAGGATCCGTCAGGGCCGCCAAAACCAGGTTAAGGTCCCAAGGGGGAGGGAGACTACCCGTTTAGGACGCTGGCAGGAACTAGCCCTGATAAACCGAGCCACCCAAGGGTTCCCCGCAACATCATAATTGTAGAGTGCTGCTAACGAGGAGATTTGGACCTTGAGTGTGCTAACCGCCAACCCCTTGTCCAACCCACACTGCAGGAATTCCAGGATGGGACCCATGGGAACCTCCCCGGTCACACTAGCACCTGAGGAAGATAAGAACCTTCCCCAAGTCCTACAGTAGCTCTTGATTGTCACCGGTTTTCTACAACCTAACAGCGTGGAAACTAAATTGGGGGAAAACCTCTTACTGATCAGTAATGCCCTCTCAAATTCCATTCCGTCAGGTGCAATTTGACTGTCGGAGGATGGCACACTGGTCCCTGGGACAGGAGATTCGGAAGTTCCGGGAGGACCCACGGGTCGGTCAGGGCATCTGAACCAGCAAAAAAAAAAAAAAAACATGGTCGCTTTGGCCAGAAGGGAGCAATCAAGCACTCTGGCCCTGTCGTCCCTGACTTTTTTTTCAGGACCGAGGGGAGAAGGACCAGCGGGGGGAACGCATATGCTAGGGGAAAGTCCCACAGAATTGACAGGGCGTCCACTGCATACGGAAGCTCCTTAGGATTCAGAGAGCAGAACTGAGGAACCTTC
Source organism: Anomaloglossus baeobatrachus (assembly GCF_048569485.1). Taxonomy (NCBI): domain Eukaryota; kingdom Metazoa; phylum Chordata; class Amphibia; order Anura; family Aromobatidae; genus Anomaloglossus; species Anomaloglossus baeobatrachus. The sequence continues at coordinate 78,145,303 of NC_134362.1, forward strand.
CTGTTCTGCTTGGTGGAAAAAAGGTTGATGACCGGAACCCCCCCACCTGGCCGTGATGAGGTTGAAGACTGACGGGTCGAGTGCCCACTCCCCCTGGCGCAGGCGAGTGCGGCTCAGAAAATCCGCCGCAGGGTTGTCTTTCCCCCTGATGTGAACGGCAGTGAGGGACAGAAGGCGAGTTTCTGCTAGTAACAGAATCCTGTCGGCTATCATCATAAGGGACCTGGACCGTATGCCCCCCTGATGGTTCAGATAAGCTACAGTCACCCGATTGTCCGACAACACCCGGGTATGGTGACCGGTCAGTGACGGGAGAAAGCCAGTCAGGGCCCGTTCCACGGCCAGCAGCTCTCTGATATTGGAGGAGGAAGCTGCCTCCCTGGGCGACCAGAGACCTTGAATCGGACGGTCCAGCAGGTGAGTCCCCCAGCCGGACACACTGGCATCCGTGGTCACAATTCAAGACACCGAGACAGACCATGGGACTCCCCTTGTGAGGTTCGCAGGAACCAGCCACCAGTGAAGGGAGGTGACGGAGCGGGAGCACAGAGTAATCCGATTGTTCAACCTGTCCCCCAGAAACGACTGATGTTCCAAAATGTCCCACTGGAGGGCTCTGGTATGTCCTTGAGCCCATAAAACCATGGGGAGAGTGGAGGTCAGGGAGCCCAGAAGAGACATAGCCCGTCGCAGGGACATGTGCGGAACCGCCTGCTGCACCAGAGCGCGAATCTTCCCCACTTTGGCAGGTGGGAGACGACATTCCTGTAGGAGAGAGTCCAAAGTAAGTCCCAAAAAAACTTGCACCGTGGCTGGAAGCAACCTTGATTTCTCCCTGTTCAAAATACAGCCTAGACCTTCCAGCTTTGAGCAGTCTGAAGGACAGCAGCACAATGGTTCGCCGAATCCCCCACCACAAGGAAGTCGTCGAGATACGGGATAATGAGAATTCTGTCTTCCCGCAGGTGGGCAGTGATTTCCAGGACGAGCTTCGTGAAGATTCGGGGCGCAATTGCCAGGCCAAACGGTAAGGCCCTGAACTGCAGATGACGCACCGACCCGTCGACCATCACTGTCACCCTGAGATATTTCTGGAAGGGAGGAGCGATGGGGACATAATAATACGCGTCCTTCAGATCCAGGACAGCCATATGACAACCAGGGTAGAGAGACTTGATCGTGGACTTCATCGATTCCATTTTGAAGGACAAGATGTGCAGGTAGCTGTTCAGACCTTTGAGGTTTATGATGACCCGAAAGGAGCCGTCCGGTTTCCCGACCAGAAAAAGAGGGGCGTAAAACCCCTTTCCCCTTTCTGCCAATGGGACGTCTGTCAGGACCGCCCGGCGTAATAGGGTCTTCACTTCCCCCTCCAAGGCATGTTGTTCGCTCGGGAACGTCTTTGGGGATGTCAGGAGAAAGCGCCTGGGAGGAATACTCCCAAGATGGCGGCGGCATGCAGCACATGCGGCCGCGAGCAGCCCCACCGCCCTGGAAGGACCTGCAGGCTGCTGCACTTACCTGAAGCCTGACGCACTGCACCCGCTCATGGACGCACCCCCCGGGTGGCCGCCATGGCGCCTCCAGGAACCCGAACGGAGCAAGGCAGGACCCGTGCCGCCGCCAGAACCGCCCGTCGGGACCGGGTAAGGCTTGCTTGTAGATTCACGGCCCTCAAGGGCCGCATCCTGAGGTATCCGTCCAGGACAGGAAACAAAACTGAGGCGGCGAGAGGACCGCCCCTTTTTAACCTGAAGGTTTCCTGTCCTTGATGGGCGGATCCTCTCGTGGTGCCGTCATAGGGTGAGGGAAAAAAAATCATGAAAACATAATGTGCTAGCCAGTAAAGGTTACTTTTCAAGACCAAACAGGGGGAAAAATTATGGAGTCATGAAAAACAAACAAAAAAAACACTAAGGCCATGTGCGCACTGGGAAATGGAATTTTCTTGAGAAAATTCCGCATGCTCTCAAAGATTACCGCACCCGCGGTAAAAAACCGCGGGAAACCGCACCCGAAAACCGCATGCGGTTTGCCGCGGTATTATTCGCGGTATTGCCGCGGTTTTGCCGCGTGCGGGTTGGGATGTGCTTTATTGCATTCAATGCAATAAAGCACATTGAGAAAAAAAAAAAAAAGTCATTTAACTCTGAGATAGTAGATAGATAGATAGATAGACAGACAGACAGAGGGATAGATAGAGGACAGATCACTGCATTTCCCACGGTCGGCAGTGAGTTCACATTACCGGCCGTGGGAAATGACCGGTAATTACCTCTGCTGTCTGCTGCATTCATTCAGCGCTGTGTCTGTGACACATCGCGGCTGGATGTCAGCAGCGCAGGACCTGTGGATTATGCCGGAGCTGTGTGGATTACGCCGGAGCTTTGGTGCGGGAGGGGTTAATAAAAGGGTTAACGAGGCTTGTTGGTTTTATTTAAAATAAAGGATTTTTCGGTGTCTGTGTTTTTTTCACTTTACTTACGGGTTGATCATGTCAGCTGTCACATAGACGCTGCCATGATCAAGCCTGGGGTTAATGGCGGTGATCCCCCACCATTAACCCCTTGTATTACCTTGCTGCCACTGCTACACGGCGGCAGGAAGAGCCGAGGACACTCCCGGTGCTGCCGCATAATGCATGCGACAGTGCCGGGGCAGCTGCGGCTGATATTCTCGGCTGCGGGAGGGGGAGTGAGGCGGGGGACATTACCCCTGCCCCTCTCCCTCCCCAGCCTGAGAATACCGGGCCGCCGCTGTGTGCTTACCTCGGCTGGACGGTAAATATGCAGCGGAGCCCACGTTCTTTGTTTTCTATATTTCCGTTTTCTTTCTATGTGTGTTCTGTGTGTATGTGTTCTATGTCTGTGATGTGTGTGTCTGTGATGTGTGTGTGTGTTTACTCTCTGTACGGCTTCCTCTTCCTGTAATGACATCACTTCCCTGCAAAACCGCAGACAGGCGATGTACATTACCGGAGGTAAACCGCAAAATACCGCAGGGAATAACGCAGGAAAACGCAGTGAACCGCACAGAATTTGCTACCTGCGTTATTCCCTGCGGGATTTCATGATTACATTGGAGTCAATGGAGTGAAATCCCGCAGCGATGTGCGGAAAAGAAGTGACATGCACTTGTTTTTGCTGCGGGATTCCCGCAGCAAAACATGCAGCTGTCAAATTCCGCCCAGTGCGCACAGGATTTTTTTTCTCCATAGGATTTGCTGGTGATTCACTGCAGAGATGTTATGAACATTTTCTGCAGCGAAACATGCAGCAAATCAGCGAAAAATCCGCGGCAAAATCCGGTAAGTGCGCACATAGCCTTATACATGACTAGTATTTTGCTGCACCACCTCTGGCTTTTATAATAGCTTGCAGTCTCTGAGGCATGGACTTGATGAATGACAAACATTACTCTTCATCAATCTGGCTCCAACTTTCTCTGATTGCGGTTGCCAGAAAAGCTTTGCAGGTTGGAGACTTGTCATGGACCATTTTCTTCAACTTCCACCAAAGATTTTCAATTGGATTGAGCTCCGGACTATTTGCACTGGCTTATGTGTCTTCTTTCAAGGAATGTTTTAACAGTTTTTGCTGTTTGCCAGGATGCGTTATATTTTTTTTTTTATCTTGAAAAAGGATTTTAAAATCCCCAAACATACTTTCAATTGATGAAATAAGAAGTGTTCAAAATTTTAATGTAAACTTGGGCATTTAATGAAGATGTAATGACGGCCATCTCCCTAGTGCCTTTACCTGACATGCAGCCCCATATCATCAATGACTGTGGAAATTTACATGTTCTCTTCAGGCAGTCATCTTTTTTTTATTGTTTAAGCTTTTCTGTATGTAAATTCCTTTAGGCAGTTTCTTACAGTTTAGTCACAGACATTGACTCCACTTTCCTCCCATGCGTTCCTCATTTGTTTTGTTGTGCATTTCCTTTTTTGGAGACATTGTTTGAAGTTTCCTGTCTTGACGCTTTGATGTCTTCCTTGGTCTACTATGTTTGCCTTTAAAAACCTTCCCATGTTGTTTGTATTTGGTCCAGATTTTAGACACACCTGACTGTGAACAACCAACATTTATGCAACATTGCATGATTTACCCTCTTTAAGGCCATGTGCGCACTTTGCGTTTTTCCTGCATTTTCGCAGTGTTTTGAACTGCAGCGTTTTAATGCAAAAATTATTTTCAAGCAAAGTCTATGGGAAATAGGGCTTTCACAATGCTTTTTAAAAACGCAGCGTTTTGGTTGCTGAAAATTTGTCAAAAACTCAGCGTTCAAAGAAGCAGCATGTCAATTGTTTTTGCCATTTTGGCAGCGTTTTGCTAACATTAGAGTCAATGAGAAGTTTCTAAATGCATCCTAAATCAAAATCCTAGCGTTTTACATGCTTTTTTGATGCAGAATGCATGCTTTTTTGACATTATATTAAGGTCATGATATGTCCCTTTACACACACACATAGTCCGACAATTAAATTTATGAAAATCAATATTTTAATCTTATTTTATACATAAATATTAGCACACAGTTATCATTTTAATAAAATTAGCTATTTTGTGTATGATTTTAATCATGATACTTGTTATCATTTTTTCCCATTTTTTTCATAGTGTTTGAATGTTTAAACTTTACTTAGCAGTGTATTTGTCTTCAAAACGCATCTGACTTTATGCAATGAAAAAGCATGTAAAACGCGGTAAAAACACAAGCCTTTTTTGTAGCGTTTTTGTGGTCAAAACCAAATTTGACAAAGACAATTTCTGCCAGAGGATGCGTTTAGAACTGCAACTACCTTAACGCAAAGTGTGCACACAGCCTTAGGCTGCTTTCACACATCCGGTTTGAGCAGTGCGGCTCAATCCGGCTGTGAAACCTATGCAACGGATACGGCAAAAACACCGCATCCTTTGCATAAGTTTTTTACATGCGGCCCGTCCGTTTTTTGCCGCTTGCGGCAGGCTACTGAGCATGCGCAGTGGCAAAAACCGCATGCGGCGGCCGGATGCGGTTTTTGCTGCATCGCGCCGCATCCGGCGTCCATAGGCATGCATAGGAAAATGCGCCGCATCGTCCAGATGCGTTTTTTTTTTGCCGCACAAAAAAAGTGCCAGGCAACGTTCCATCCGGCCGCCGCATCGGCTAAATCTGCCGCATGCGGCAAAAACCGGAAGGAATGCAAGTCCATGCGGCATAATGCGGCACTAATGTTAGTCTATGCAAAAAAAACGCAACCGGCAGCAAAAAAAAAAAAAAAACGGTTGCGCTTTTAATGCAAAGTGCCGGATAGTGCCGTACAGGAAAAACCGGAGGTGTGAAAGCAGCCTTAGGGGTGCTTCACACATAGAGAGATCGCTACCGAAATCGCTGCTACGTCACGGTTTTTGTGACGCAGCAGTGACCTCATTAGCGATCTCGCTGTGTGTGACACTGAGCAGCGATCTGGCCCCTGCTGTGAGATCGCTGCTCGTTACACACAGCCCTGGTTCGTTTTTTTGGTCGTTGCTCTCCCACTGTGACGCACAGATCGCTGTGTGTGACAGCGAGAGAGCGACGAAATGAAGCGAGCAGAGAGCAGGAGCTGGCATCTGGCAGCTGCAGTAAGCTGTAACCAGGGTAAACATCGGGTAACCAATGTGGTTACCCGATATTTACCTTAGTTACCAGCCTCCGCTGCTCTCACGCTGCCAGTGCCGGCTCCTGCTCTCTGCACATGTAGCTGCAGTACACATCGGGTTAATTAACCCGATGTGTACTGTAGCTAGGAGAGCAGGAAGCCAGCGCTAAGCGGTGTGCGCTGCTCCCGGCACATGTAGCTGCAGTACACATCGTGTAATTAAGCAGTGTGCGCGGCTCCCTGCTCTCTGCACATGTAGCGACGTTATGATCGCTGCTGCGTCGCTGTGTTTGACAGCTAAGCAGCGATCATAACAGCGACTTACAAGGTCGCTGTTACGTCACAGAAAATGGTGACGTAACAGCGACGTCGTTGTCGCTGTCGCTATGTGTGAACCCAGCCTTAGAGTTTGATAATCCTCTCCTTTGTTGCAATTCACATCAGTCCATTTAGTGCAACAGCTCTCCAAGGTGTGATCACTGCTTTTTAGATGCAGATGTTAGTTTTGGGAATGAAAATTTACAGGGTGATTCCATAATTTTTTCCCCCCGTTTGGTCTTGAAAAGTAACTGTTACTGACTGCACATTATGTTTTCATGATTTCTTTTTAGTGTTTCTTAACCCCTTCACCCCCGGCCACTAAAACACCCTAATGACCGGGCCATTTTTTGCAATTCTGACCAGTGTCACTTTGACAGGTTATAACTCTGGAACGCTTCAACGGATCCTGGCGATTCTGACATTGTTTTTTCGTGACATATTGTACTTCATGTCAGTGGTAAATTTAGGCCGATATTTTTTGCGTTTATTTGTGAAAATTTAGGAAATTTGGCGAAAATTTTGAAAATTTCGCAAATTTCAAACTTTGAAAATTTATGCCCATAAATCTGAGAGATATGTCACACAAAATAGTTACTAAATAACATTTCCCACATGTCTACTTTACATCAGCGCAATTTTCGAAACAAATTTTTTTTCCGTTAGGAAGTTAGAAGGGGTCAAAGGTCATCAGCAAATTCTCATTTTTCCAACAAAATTTACAAAATAATTTTTTTAGGGACCACATCACATTTGAAGTGACTTTGAGAGGCCGAGGTGACAGAAAATACCCAAAAGTGACCCCATTCTAAAAACTACACCCCTCACACTGCTCAAAACCACATCCAATAAGATTATTAACCCTTTAGGTGCTTCACAGGAACCAAAGCAATGTGGAAGGAAAAAATGAAAATTTTACTTTTTAACACAAAAATGTTACTTTAGCCATAAAATTTTCATTTTTACAAGGGAGAAAAGAGAAAGTACACAATACAATTTATTGTGCATGTTCTCCTGAGTACGCTGATACCCCATATGTGGTAAAAATCAATTGTTTGGGCGCACGGCAGAGCTCGGAAGGGAAGGAGCGCCATTTGAATTTTTGAACGCAAAATTAGCTGCACTCATTAGCGGACGCCATGTCGGGTTTGAAGACCCCCTGAGGTGCCTAAACAATGGAGCTCCCCCATAAGTGACCCCATTTTGGAAACTAGAGGCCTCAAATAATTTTTCTAGATGTTTGGTGAGCACTTTGAACCCCTGGGGGCTTCACAAAAGTTTATAGCGTTGAGCCGTGAAAAGAAAAAAAAAATTTTTTACCACAAAACGGTTGCTTCAACTAGGTAGCTTTTTTTTTCACAAGGGTAACAGGAAAAAATGCACCATAAAATGTATTGTGCATTTTCTCCTGAGTACGCAGATACCTCATATGTGGTGGAAATCAAATGTTTGGACACACAGCAGTGCTCGGAAGGCAAGGAGCGCCATTTGAATTTTTGAGTGCAAAATTAGCTGCACCTGTTAGCGGACGCCATGTCGGGTTTGAAGACCCCCTGAGGTGCCTAAACAATGGAGCTCCCCCACAAGTGACCCCATTTTGGAAACTAGAGGCCTCAAATAATTTTTCTAGATGTTTGGTGAGCACTTTGAACCCCTGGGGGCTTCACAAAAGTTTATAGCGTTGAGCCGTGAAAAGAAAAAAAATTTTTTTTACCACAAAACGGTTGCTTCAACTAGGTAGCTTTTTTTTTCACAAGGGTAACAGGAAAAAATGCACCATAAAATGTATTGTGCATTTTCTCCTGAGTACGCAGATACCTCATATGTGGTGGAAATCAAATGTTTGGACACACAGCAGTGCTCGGAAGGCAAGGAGCGCCATTTGAATTTTTGAGTGCAAAATTAGCTGCACCTGTTAGCGGACGCCATGTCGGGTTTGAAGACCCCCTGAGGTGCCTAAACAATGGAGCTCCCCCACAAGTGACCCCATTTTGGAAACTAGAGGCCTCAAATAATTTTTCTAGATGTTTGGTGAGCACTTTGAACCCCTGGGGGCTTCACAAAAGTTTATAGCGTTGAGCCGTGAAAAGAAAAAAAATTTTTTTTACCACAAAACGGTTGCTTCAACTAGGTAGCTTTTTTTTTCACAAGGCTATCAGGAAAAAATGCACCATAAAATGTATTGTGCATTTTCTCCTGAGTACGCAGATACCTCATATGTGGTGGAAAGTAATTGTTTGGGCGCATGGCGGGGCTCAGAAGAGAAGGAGCGCCATTTGACAGCAAAATTGGTTGGAATCATTAGCGGACACCATGTCACGTTTGGAGACCCCCTATGGTGCCTAAACAGTGGAGCTCCCCCACAAGTGACACCATTTTGGAAACTAGAGCCCTCAAATAATTTTTCTAGATGTTTGGTGAGCACTTTGAACACCTGGGGGCTTCACAGAAGTTTATAGCGTTGAGCCGTGAAAAGAAAAAAAAAAATTTTTACCACAAAACGGTTGCTTCAACTAGGTAGCTTTTTTTTTCACAAGGCTATCAGGAAAAAATGCACCATAAAATGTATTGTGCATTTTCTCCTGAGTACGCAGATACCTCATATGTGGTGGAAAGTAATTGTTTGGGCGCATGGCGGGGCTCAGAAGAGAAGGAGCGCCATTTGACAGCAAAATTGGTTGGAATCATTAGCGGACGCCATGTCACGTTTGGAGACCCCCTATGGTGCCTAAACAGTGGAGCTCCCCCACAAGTGACACCATTTTGGAAACTAGAGCCCTCAAATATTTTTTCTAGATGTTTGGTGAGCACTTTGAACACCTGGGGGCTTCACAGAAGTTTATAGCGTTGAGCCGTGAAAAGAATTTTTTTTTTTTTTTACCACAAAATGGTTGCTTCAACTAGGTAGCTTTTTTTTTCACAAGGGTAACAGGAAAAAATGCACCATAAAATGTATTGTGCATTTTCTCCTGAGTACGCAGATACCTCACATGTGGTGGAAAGTAATTGTTTGAGCGCATGGCGGGGCTCAGAAGAGAAGGAGCGCCATTTGACTTTTCAAACGCAGTGCACTGATCGGCCGCTGCAGGACGCACGGTCGGATGCGATAAAAAAAAGCGTCGGGGATACGTAAAAAAAAAAAGTCACGCCAAAAATTGACCATGGATGCAGATACGTTATGTGCATCCCTGATCAGCGCTTGGCGGGACGCACGGACGGATGCGATACAAAAAGCGTCGCAAATACGGAAAAAAGTCACGCCAAAAATTGAGCAGGGATGCCGATCCGTTATCTGCATCCCTAATCAGCGCTCGGCGGGACGCACGGACGGATGCGATACAAAAAGCGTCGCGAATACGGAAAAAAGTCACGCCAAAAATTGAGCAGGGATGCCGATCCGTTATCTGCATCCCTGATCAGCGCTCGGCGGGACGCACGGACGGATGCGATACAAAAAGCGTCGGGGATACGGAAAAAAGTCACGCCAAAAATTGAGCAGGGATGCCGATCCGTTATCTGCATCCCTAATCAGCGCTCGGCGGGACGCACGGACGGATGCGATACAAAAAGCGTCAGGGATACGGAAAAAAAAGTCACGCCAAAAATTGAGCAGGGATGCCGATCCGTTATCTGCATCCCTAATCAGCGCTCGGCGGGACGCACGGACGGATGCGATACAAAAAACGTCGCGAATACGGAAAAAAGTCACGCCAAAAATTGAGCAGGGATGCCGATCCGTTATCTGCATCCCTGATCAGCGCTTGGCGGGACGCACGGACGGATGCGATACAAAAAGCGTCGGGGATACGGAAAAAAAAGTCACGCCAAAAATTGAGCAGGGATGCCGATCCGTTATCTGCATCCCTGATCAGCGCTTGGCGGGACGCACGGACGGATGAGGTGTAAAAATGGACAGGGGATACGGAAAAAAAAAAAAAAAAAGTTATACTCACAGTACCCAGAGGACTAGCAGGAGGATCACTGACCAGAAGAGCTGCAGAGGAACAGATGGCAGAGAGATGGACAGCTTTACAGGAGCAGCAGGCAGATCAGCAGAATGCCCAGGAAGGACCCAGCGATGGACGCAGATGTGATCAGGCCGGTGAAGACAGGTAAGAGGACGTCGGGGGAGAGCAGAGGGGGAGAGGGGGGGGGGAGAGCAGAGGGGGGGGGGTGAGAGCAGAGGGGGAGGGGGGAGAGCAGAGGGGGAGAGCAGAGGGGGGGAGAGCAGAGGGAGAGGGGGGGAGAGCAGAGGGGGAGACCGGAGAGGGAGCTGCAGAAGCAGAATAGAAATAATGGGGGAGGCAGTCAGATCGCAGGGGGAGCGGATCGGGATGTCGGGGGGGGGGGGGGGGGTGGTTGGGGGGAGCAGATCGCGGGGGGGGCACGGCAGGGGCTATCACGGCAGCGCGCAGGGGCACCACGGGAGCGCGCACGGGCTGCAAAGTGAGCACAGTACTCACTTTGCAGCAGCAGCGGTGGTAGCAGATCGGGATGCCGGGGGGGGCAGATCGGGGCGTAGGGGGGCAGATCGGGGCGTAGGGGGGCAGATCGGGGGGGGGGCACGGGCAGGGGCCTTCACGGGAGCGCGCAGGGGCCTTCACGGGAGCGCGCAGGGGCCATCGCCGGAGCGCAATACTTACCTTTGGAGCTGGCGCGGTGACAGCAGAGGCGGCGTCTGCGGCGGCAGCAGCGGTGGCGTGGTACCAAAAGTACCAGCCACTCCACGCTGCAGCCATGTTGGGGGAGGGTCCCCAGAGCAGCACAGGCCTGGGGAGGGCGGCCACCGGCAGATCAGACCGCCCCACTGCACACTGATTGGAGCGATTGCGCGTCATAGCACGATCGCTCCAATCAGTGCTGCAGGGGCTGGGGGCGGCATGTTTGAGGTCCACCTATGATATGCTGCAGCAGCTGCGGCATCTCATAGCTGGATCTCACAGGATCGCACTAATTCGGGCATTATTTTTGCCGAAATTAGTGCGATCGATGTGGTTGGCGGTTCAGATTTGAACAGCCAATCACATCGATCGTCGATAGGGGGTGGCGATGCCACCCCCCCTGGGGTCAAGCAAAGGTCCCCTGCTGTAAGAAACAGCAGGGGACATCATTTGAAAGCCGTTGCTATGGCCACGGCAATCAAATGAAGTTTAGGCCGTAAAATTACGTCCCTGGTCGTTAAGTCACGTTAAAATAGGACGTAATTTTACGGCCCGCGGTCGTGAAGGGGTTAAAGCCAGAAAGTTGCCATTTGAAATGACTTTAGTTTGGTGCCATGTCTGTGATCAGCTTTTTTTAAACTAAAGTAAACAACTGAATGACCATCCTCAGAGCCAGGTGATTTTTGCCAGGGGTTGTATGTGATACCCCATGAACATTTTCCTGAAGGCTGCGAGCCCTGTGCTGAACAGTAAACCTAAAAGGTTGGAAGGCTAAAAACCACCATGCCACTCTACTATTGTTTTCCCTGTTAGGCCTTGTTCACACACTGCGTTTTTACCCGTTTTTTTTTGGCGTTTTTGCTGCAGAAATTTTTTGAGAAAATGGTTGTAACCTTTCTGCAGACATTCCCCAGCAAAACCTATGGAGAAAAAAAAAAAAACTTGTGCGCACACTGCGTTTTTTTCTCAAGAACATTCTTTCTGCAGAATTTATTGAGAAAAATGTGCATGTGACTTCTTTTCTGCAGGTACCTGTGTTTTTTGCCATAGATAAAGGTAAAAAAAAAAAAAAACCCACCACAGGGACCAACCTGTGGAAAAAACGCATCAAAATCGCGGTAAACACGTATGCGGTTTTCGGTGCGTTATAGGTGTGTTTTTTGACCGCAAATGCGCCAATCTTTCAGACTCAAGAAATTTCAGAAAAATGTATTTTTCTACAGTAGTGTGAACAGAGCCTTATTCTGCATCCATTTCAATGGTGCATGATCCGTGACCAGGAGAATCTCTCCCCCAGCAGACAGTACCTTAGAGTGCAGAGCCCACTTAATGCTCAAGGGCTTTTTATTCCAAGACTACATACTTTTTCTCATAATAAACATCCCACCCACCTCCTTCCTTCCGCATAGCCGGCGGGAGCCGCGGGCCGCAGGTAAGCTGTGTTAATCGTTCCCGGGGTGTCACACGGAGCGATGTGTGCTGCCCCGCAGGGCTGTGGAGTCGGTAAGCCAAACCTTCGACTCCGACTCCGACTCCTCAAATTCTCTTGCACCGACTCCGACTCCGGCTCCGACTCCGACTCCGGCTCCGACTCCGACTCCTACATATATTGCTTATAGTTAGGTGAAAAATTTATTGTAGTACATGAATATGTGTATGTGAACATCAGACATTTAATAATTTTTATGATACAATAATCAAGATATTTGGATAGAACATAAAATATATTTATTGGAATACAACTTTAAAACACAAAAAACTGTAATAAATTGTAAATATGTAATACACTATGTAATATACAGTAGATTACATATATATCTTGTGTGTGTATATACACTGTGTGTATATATATATATATATATATATATATATATATATATATATATATATATATATATATATATATTACATATTTACAATTTATTAGTTTTTTGTGTTCTAAAGTTGTATTCCAATAAATATTTTATGTTCTGTCCAAATATCTTGATTATTGTATCATAAAAACAATTAAATGTCTGATGTTCACATTGTACTACAATAAATGTTTCACTTAAATATAAGCATTATACTAAATGTTATTATTTAGTAAAATATTCAGCACATTCTGCATTGCACTCCTGTCCCCAATTTATTATATATTTTAGGAGTCGGAGTCGGTGCATTTTATACCGACTCCGACTCCACCAAAATGAGCTCCGACTCAGACTCCACGACTCCGACTCCGACTCCACAGCCCTGCTGCCCCGGGTACGATGAACAACCGGAGCACAGAATAATAAACTACTTTTTAAAAATGAGTGACGTGTCAACAATACACGATTTGCGAATGTTCTGCATCGCTCGTAGGTGTCACACGGGACGACATCGTAAACTATGCCGGATGTGCGTCACGAAAACCGTGACCCTGACGACATATCGCACGATAGTCTCGTGTGACGCCCGCATTAGATCACGCTCCTGAGGACTGCAGTTAAGTGGCGCATGTGCGAGATATGAGAGGCAGAGTACCATATACTGTATACTCAAGTACAAGCCAGGTTTTCCAGACCACTTTTTTATGGTAAAAATGCCCCCCAACCCACTCCCCCCTCCCCCCCGGGTTATACTCGGGCGAGGTTCCCACAAAAAAAATATCCTTACCTCTCCTCTGTTTCCGCGGTGTCTTCAGTTGCTTCTTGCAGGCCGCAGGCACTTAGACCTCTCTGTGATCGCGTCCGGTGCATGGAGCCACTGCTGCAGGCTGCCATCATGATTTACTGCAGTTGAATGCTTAATGACCGCTGCACAAAGCATTCAACTGCAGTAAAGCGCTAACAGTAGCAGCGGCCCTGTGTATTGGATGCGACCATGTGGGGGGGGTCTATGTGCCTGCGGTCCACAAGAAGCACTTCTTGATGATCACGTACGGTGCCGCTGCTGTCAGCACTTTACAGCAGTTGAATGCTTTGCAGCACCGCCACCGTAAAGCATTCAACTGCAGTAAAGCCAGATTGCAGCCTGCAGCAGCGGCTCCGTGCACCGGACGAGAGCACAGAGAGGTCTAAGTGCCTGTGGTCTGCAAGAAGCAGCTGAGTACACCACGGGAACGGAGGAGAGGTGAGAATAATTTTTATTTGTGTAAATAACGGCATAATAGGGGACAAGAAGGGGACAGGTAGGAAGGCATTACTAAACAATGGGCTCATTACTACAAGGGACATTCCTAAACAATGGGCACATTACTAGAGGGCCCAAGGATGGGCACATTACTACAAGGGGGACTAAGGATAAGTACATCACATTTTGTTGGTATCTATTTTGATTTTTGAAATTTTCCAGAAGCTGCTGCATTTCCCACCCTAGGCTTATATGCGAGTCAATAAGGGTTCCCAGTTTTTTTGTGGTAAAATAGGGGTCTTGGCTTATACTCGGGTTGGCTTATACTCTAGTATATACGATATATTCCAAACTCTGTATTTTAACTGGAAAAGTTGGGGGTTGTCTTATACGCCCAGTGGTCTTATATGCCGGAAAATACAATGTCTTCTCAACACCAACATGTTCACCCATTAAATGCCCATTGACCAAATCTAACACTGTTTGTCTACATAGCTTGGGCTCCACTAATTGTTCCACAATGTCCTCTTTGTGCTTGTACATGACACAATAAGCCATTCTGTATCGCCCTGTGTGGCGCCTGGACTCATCACATCTCCATTTACTACTTGTACATCTTTCCGAGCACACACCAGAGGGGTCAGTCAGTTGAGCAGTGTCAAAATTATCCTGTGCAATCAGAATGGCTGCTAACACATTTTTTCCCATCCCATTTCACATTATCTAACTGGGTCCCCTCTCTTACCTGCCAATACATTAGAGGCGAATAAAGGGGACCCTCCAGGTGGCTGCGTTTTATCGGCACGAGGTTCAGGGTCCAGCATACCCGTCTCCGTGTTGTCATGCGCCTCTCTCTCTTCTCCCGGTAATGTCCACACATATGTCTTTCCAACACTGCTCATGGATACGGCAGGAAAACCTATTTCAGCCCACTCAGATCACAATACATGGGTTCAGCTGTTATAGGACAGTTTGCAGCCCTATGTCCGGGTCCCTTACACCTGAAACATATTATAGACTCGGTCCTTTGCAAGTCCAGCGAGGGTCTCCAGGACCTTCCAGGTCAGCCAGAAGATCAAAGCCTTGCTAGTCTTTCAGTGGTCCCCAGTTTACCATTAGAAGGAGCCAAATGTTTGACAGCCTCATGTAACCATTTGGACTTCTGTATCAGGTCTTCTGCTACTGCATACTGTTCCACCGGTGACAAACAAAGTGACTCCCAGCGTGCCAGAATCTTACCCTTAGCTTATTGTAGTCCAGAGCATCTGCGGAGTCCGAATTATAAGACGTTTGAGCCTCTC